>NC_133772.1:103073763-103293596 GCF_003597395.2 Chelonoidis abingdonii | reverse complement strand
GAGGGGGGTCAGGCTCTCTAATTAAATTCCTGACCTGGTGGCAGCCCAAATACCCAAGCTGGTAGTGAGCTTGGGGGAGTTTCAGGTAAGCCCCCAGACTTTTGGACGCTAAGGTCCAGGTTTGGGACAGGACCAGATTGTGGACGCTAAAGTCCAGGTCTGGGACTGGGAGGCTGAATTACCACAGTACGCTTTTGCATCTCTAATTTTAAACCCTTCTTTGGTTCTTTTAAGTGCATTTCTAGTCCACAAACTTAAGTTTGCATTTTAATTTTCACTGATGCGTTATGGACTTAAATGTTCATCAGTATTGAAAATCTATACTGTTGCATTTTCCACACAGTTGCGTCTTTGTTATGATCTTATTAATGGATACGAATAATGAAGAGATGCGCTGTTGTTAAGAAGTGTCTTCCCATTATCACTCTACACAATGAAATGTAGAATGTAACAAATGTTTGATCTCAATATAGTAGTAAGAACAGATTGTTGCCTAATTGTTTCTAATGTTTGGCATAGGCAGTGGAAATATGTTAGAGCAAATTTTGTTCACTGTTCCATTTGAAGTCTAACACAGCATTCCTCTTATTCCAGAATAAGTTGGTCATATAAGCTTAACATGCATTGTAGCAACATAAGATGGTCTCGAGTAGTTTTCCCCAGTTTGTGGCCCATGATCCACTGAGCACTCGCTGCTGGTTTGTAGCAAGTTGCCTGATCATTTGATGCTGGCCTTCCCCTTTGTTTCTGTCTTGCCTTACATTGTAGTAAATGCAGCTAAAACAAGCTACTAATTTACTCAATATTATTTTTTCCTGTAAGCAATTGCTGTGGTAGCTACAGGAATATTATGTAATTGTGACTGGGAGGCTTAAGTGCTCCGTGCAGTAAAGAATGGGGAGGAGAAGTGTTCTATGAGACTCTTAATATGTGGTTCACGTGATGGAAAAATTGAACTCCAGGTTTACAAGATGGCTTTGGTTTTCTTGTGGAGAAAGCAGGTAACACTTGTGAATTCACACCAGTGCTCATACAAATTTTGTAACCCATAAAGCTTCTTATTTTCATATTTTTCATGTTCTTGTCAGTTTTCATGCATTAGTAAATTAGCATTAGTAAAAGTAACCCTCTCTCCTTTTCCCCCCCAATTAATATGAAGTTCTACAGCAACTTGGCCTGTAGATCCACCAAAGGATGAGAAGCAAGGATGGAGACATATAAGAATAAAACAGATGGGAAAGAATGCCAGTGGGCAAACACACTACCTCTCCCTGTCTGGTTTTGAACTTTATGGTACTGTGAATGGAGTGTGTGAAGATCAGTTAGGTAAGGAAAAGAATACATGTATCCAGTGTGCTTTTCCACAGAGTAATAGTGAATGCATGGCATGAAGATAAGTAAATATGGGGAAAGTGATAAATTGAACTTTGTCATGGACCTTTTTAAAAAAATAAGCTCAAAATAAGTTTGTATGCAATTTAGCTTTACCGTTTAAACATACTTTTACAATCTTGTCTAGATTTTTCTTTAATCTACATTTCAATTACGGTATGTAGGAAAAGCAGCTAAGGAGGCAGAAGCTAATCTGCGGAGGCAGAGGCGACTAGTTCGCTCTCAAGTTTTGAAGTACATGGTTCCTGGTGCTCGTGTAATCAGAGGAATTGACTGGAAGTGGCGAGATCAGGATGGCAGTCCACAGGGTGAAGGCACTGTTACAGGAGAATTGCACAATGGTGAGGAAGTGCTTATTGAATTTACAAAGAGTTTAGTTTCATGTTCTATTGCATTGCGATTAGGAAATCATACTTTTGTTTTCTTTGCTACACTTTGAAAGGCTAATGCAAACCTAGAATGCATCAGGCAAGATATTTCCAGTAGAGATAGGGAAGTGTTATTACCATTATACAAGGCACTGGTGAGATCTCATCTGGATACTGTGTGCCATGCTGGTCTCCCATTTTAAGAAAGGTGCATTCCAACTGGAACAGGTGTAGAGAAGGGCTGCTAGGATAATCAGAGGAATGGAGAACCCAAGGGACTTGGTTTGTTTAATCTAATCAAAGAGAGGCTATGGGGAGATAAGATACATCTTAATGTTAATATATCAGTGGGGTAAACACCAGGGAGAGAGAGGAGTTATTTAAGTTAAGGGCCAGTGCTGACACAACAAATGGGTGTAAGTGACCATCAGCAAGTTTAGGCTTGAAATTAGACAAAGGTTTTTAACCGTCAGTGGAGTAAAGTTCTGCAACAGCCTCCTGAAGGGAGCAGTGAGAGCAAAAATCCTAACGGGTTTCAGGAATAAGCTTGAAAAGTTTGTTGGAGGGGACGGTATGATATTGCCTACAGTGGCATGTGACCCATCTGGGTTACTAGTAGCAAATATTTCTCCAGTGTCTGAAGATGGAACACTAGATGAGGAGGCTTCTGAGTTACTCAGGGAAAGAATTCACTGTTGTATCTGGCTGGTGGGTCTGACCAACATACCCAGGATCTAACTAATCACCATAAACAGGGTTTGGAAGGAATTTTCTCCTGGGTTTCACTGGCAGACTCTTAGGGGCTTTTTGCTTTCCTTTGCAGCATGGGGCACAGGTAACTTGCTGATTTAAGCTAGAGTAAATGGTGGATTCTCTGTAACATGAAGTCTTTAAACAATGATTTGAGCCAGAGGTTACAGATCTATTACAGGAGGGTGAGAGGGTGAGGTTCTGAGGCCTGCAGTGTGCAGGATGTTAGATTAAATGATCACAATGGTCCTTTCTGCCCTTAAAGTCTGAGTGTCTATGAGAAAATGTTATGATTTTTGTAGGGCACAGATGATTAATATTTTAGAGGCGGTAGATTAAATGTTATGATTGTCTTTTCACTGTTGCAGTTCAGTTGTGAAATTCTACATTTTTCTTTTTAAAGCACGAAATAGTTTGTTCCAGTACATATAACAAGTACAATAGAAATTGAGTTGGTTTGGAAATGGTGAATATGAAATGAATATATCTTCAGCATTTTGCTTCATCAAATACACCAAATTGTTATTGGAGCTATCTGTATGATATGATAAACACTTTACAGCATGTAAAATTATTGATTAGTACAAGATGAACTATGCTTCATATCTGCATTATCTCAAGATACCTTTCTGCATCTCTTCTAGCTTAGCATTTGCAACATTTTTCTTGGCTTGCTTGCTTGCTTGCTTTATTTATTTATTTATTTATTTAATATTTTGTACCTTTCCTATCTTGCTAGCTTCACTGGGATCAGGTGACTGCTTAATATAAAAGCAATTAACTTAATGTTAAGGGGCTGATGTAAGCCTACAAAAGCCATGGAAGTCAGAGCTCAGGAGGATATAGAGTGCTCTGAAAGAGGCTCCAGAACAGTGATGATTATACTGTCTGCTTCCTTGTTGTTTTTCCCTTCAAGTATGCAATATAAACCTCATTTCTGAGGCCTCCTGAATATATGACCACTCCTTCCTTAGCTCTGTATTTTTTCTGTGTGCAGTTGTTAGCCCTTTAATATTATTTAAAGACATAAAATTGTTTGGATTTTTTTAAACTACAGTGTAGCGTGTAGGGAACTTTTCCATGGTCAGCACACTACTCTTAACAGATGCAGCCGCGCCCACACAGCCATATTCTTATTTGCAATACCTTTCTAAGTATGATTGGTGAGTAGTACTTTTATCATGCGAATCTCCTAGTAAATCAATGGTTTATCTCCTTTTAGCAAAATAAGTGAAACTACTACTCAGCCTTCTCATGTGGTTGTCAGATTACATACAGCATACCAGCAAATTCTTTATCCATACTATAGCCTTCCTATGCATTGTTGGAATATTGCAAGAAACATCCCAGTGACTTTAGTGGGATTACTCATTTCTGAATTTTAAGCAGATATTGAAGTGCTTTGTTGGACTGGGGCAAGAATACCCAGCACCTTGCATGAGCAAGATTCCTAATTCATAGGAAGTGACCTCATTATATATATGAAAAAAATTCATGTGAGCTATTAAAAGAAGATAATCTAAAAATAATAGTGTAGGAGAGGTACTACTAACTAGAGAAAGTATATTTGGTTGTGCTTTTCCAAAACATTGTCTCCTGAATCCCATAAGGAAATTCATATTTGTTTACCATGATAAGAGACGTACCTCCCTATATTTTGTGTAGCGTTTGGCAAGAAAAGCACTTGAAATCCTGAGGTTTTCTAATGGAGGAAAAGGAAAAACTGAAATTGTGTCTCACCTTTCACATGGCAAGTTTCAGTTTGAGATGGCTTGAAACAGTTCATATAAAATCTCTTAAATGTTTATCCGTGCATAGTAAAAACAAAAATACTTCATAAACTGTAACACTGCTAATGGGGATGCCTATTTTTCACATGTGAAGATTGTGGCCTTTTAAAAACACTTCTTTTCTCCAGAGTGCAAGAGTGTGTTGGCCTAGTTTGAGAATTGCCTGTGAAGTTGTATTTTGTTCTAAAAAATTATGCCTTTTGGGTAGAACTTTGCACACACAAAAAAGCATCTGATGATGCCAGAACTACATTTTAATGTTTAACTTAAAAATAGCTCATTTCTGTTTTTTTTTTTTTTTTGTTTTTTTTTTTTTATTTGAGAAAATAAAATGTGCCTCTGGGCCTGACAGTTTCTAAGTCTCATTTCTTCCTGATGTCATATAAAATGATTAAAAAAATCCCAGATTTTTATGAGTTTAATGGAAAGTGCTGATCAGTTGAAATAGTCCTACTAAGTTTTATTATAACATATAGTAAAGCTTAAATTTTAAAGAAAAACAAAACTCCCTTTATGAAACATTAAGATTGCGATAAAATTTAGACAAGCTAGAAATTAAAACATGAGTGTAACATTTTACCCTTTATGCATGATGTGAGCAGTAGTAACAATAGTGTGAATTAAGGGTTTAGATGTTAAATTTACCTTTTGAACTTTCTTACGTTACTCTTTTATCACAGTGGTGTTAGAAACATCTTCTAATAAAAGAATAGAAAACTTGCACCCCTTATTAGAGCTATTTTCATCTCAAGTAATCAACTAGTCAAACAGTCTATTAAATTATTATTCTTTTGCAATTAGAGTCCAAAACTCCCACCCTTACTCAAGCAAGTAGTCCTTACCTGTATAGTCCAGTGGAAGTCAGTGAGGCTATTCATGTGATTAAGGAATGCAGGATTGGGCCTACATTAATTATTGAACTGAAAAACTGAGTTTCAATAAAACTTTGTATTTTGAATTAGAATACAAAACTGAAAAAAGTCCCAGTTTAATCAATTTCATTTTTAAAATATGCGTTCTATTACTTAAAGATGCTGGCACATGTAATTTCAACTAAGCAACATATATGAAAGTGTTATAATTATACAGTTTTGCAGAAATAAGTGAAGACATGAGAAATGTTAATACGTAATTATGATTTTTGCTGACTTAACTTTCTTAATTTTTAAGGAATGAAATTCCTAAATTTAGGGGAAACTATTAGCATCCTTTGTTATAGTAAACATTTTATCTTACAAATACATCAAGCCCACTTATATGAAACTCATAACCATCTTTAATTAAACTAAAGATTTTTTTTCTTTTTTTTTTTTAAAGGAGAAATGCCTGTTTAACAGGCATCTAGTATGCCAAATTCCAGCCTGGAGCAAACTTTTTTTGGCTGGATTCTCAGACCCTGAAAATAGTGATTAATCAAGGCATGTGAATGCCAACTTAACTTAATAAAACTATCAAATTATTTAAATTCCAAAACTTTTTTCATTTTAATTGGCACTGAAGGCTATTTACTAATTTTAGTAACTCAAAGATACAGCCCTGATGCAAAGCTGATCCCATATTGTGGAGCTACTGTCTTACACGCTCCTGTCTGCTTTCTGCTGGGTCTCATAAACTCCTGTCCCTTTCCAGGCTGGATTGATGTCACCTGGGATGCTGGTGGCTCTAACTCTTACCGTATGGGCGCAGAAGGAAAGTTTGACCTCAAGCTTGCACCAGGGTACGACCCTGATTCAGCGGCATCACCCAAACCTGTTTCATCCACTGTTTCAGGCACAACGCAGTCATGGAGCAGCTTGGTGAAAAACAACTGTCCAGACAAGACGACTGCTGCTGCAGGCTCCTCAAGTAGAAAAGGAAGCAGCAGTTCTGTGTGTAGCGTGGCCAGTAGCAGCGACATCAGCTTGGGTTCGACCAAAATGGAGCGGAGATCAGAGAGTGTAATGGAACAGAATATAGTTTCAGGCACTGACGTCCACGAGCCAATTGTTGTTCTGTCTTCTGCTGATAACATGCCTCAAGCTGAAGTAGGGTCATCATCCAGTGCAAGCACCAGCACCTTAACAGCGGACATGGGAAATGAAAATGCAGAAAGGAAGTTAGGTCCTGACAATTCCATACGTACTCCTGGGGAGTCTAGTGCCATATCCATGGGAATTGTTAGTGTGAGCTCTCCTGATGTTAGTTCAGTATCTGAATTGACCAATAAAGAAGCAGCTTCCCAACGACCCCTTAGCTCTTCAGCAAGTAACAGACTTTCAGTGAGTTCTTTGTTGGCTGCTGGTGCTCCAATGAGCTCCAGTGCAAGTGTTCCTAATTTATCTTCACGTGAAACTTCTAGCTTGGAGTCTTTTGTACGAAGAGTGGCAAACATAGCACGTACCAATGCCACTAACAACATGAATTTAAGCCGAAGTAGCAGTGATAACAACACTAATACTTTGGGAAGGAATGTCATGAGCACCGCAAGTAAGTAAGATATATTTTTGTCAGAAAATGAGATCAAATGCTTCATGTAAGAGGATGTGGAAGGATATGTCTGCCCTTGGCTTCCTTGTGGACTTTAAATGTGGTCCATTCTGAAAGCTTGATATGGAATTTAACTACATCAGCCCCCATTTCCTGTGTTCTTGTATAACTCATGAAGAGTTCATTGTAGTTGGGAAATGGCATATTGCTGTTTCTTCACTAATTTGTAACTGTTTTGGTGTCAACTGTCCTTGCTCCTTCTGTAGCATTTCCCAAACAAGAAAAGAAGTTTATTCCTGTAACACATTTTTGAAAACTTCAGCAAAGTTAGAGATGCTGGAAAACTAACAGCAGCTGATTTATGAGGCTGCCTCTTTAATCTGTTCCATATTACACACATGCAGAGGTCTGATCTGCCCTGAGGGAGAAAAGTATATATGTAATTACCAGTATTACTAGGGGATTTTCCTGCGCATTGTGAATTGATTTCTGTAGACTTGAACTTAAAGAACACAATAAAGGAAAAAATAGTGTATAGTAGAAGATATTTTAAAATTTCCATGAATTTAATTTCCCACTTAATATTAAGGCCAACTGCAATCTACTTTACAGAATTCATTATGGTGTGTATAGTTTGTGTATAATTAAGGCTTTGATCCAGCAAATCTTAGGCAGATGCCTAACTTTAAGCATGTGTGTAGTTTCATTGTTTTCAATGGTACTGTATGTGTTTTAAGGCAAGGTATGTGCTACAGTCCTTTGCTGGATTTAAGGTATAATAAGGGAAGTATACAAAATTCTGCTATTTGTTATGAGTTAGTTCATTCTTCTGAATTTTAGAATGGCCCTGTCTCTCACTTTGTGTATCACAGAACTTGTAGATGTTTGTTTTGTAAATTTGGGCAATTATAGTATTCAAATTAGGGGAAGGCATTGATGAGCAGCCTTTTATCAAATTGACCAAGTTCAGAGAAATGGAGTCATCCTAACCAGAAAGCAACAATTCGGTTTCATATTAAAATTGCCATACCTTTTGTGTTCCTTTTCCTTGTATTCTTTTTCTCCAAATACGTGAATGACCAGCCACAGTAAAAGGGATTGCTCCTTGCTCCTTTTGTGTGTGTGCATGTGTGTTGATATTTTTTCTTTGAATGATGATGTATAGAAAACTTTTCAGTTTGTTTTGCTATACATTCTTATGTTCATAAAGTGAGATCAGGAAAAATAATTTAACACTTTGTGGCAGGCATAAAGATAAAGGAGAATAGAGGGAGGAGTAGAGGAAGGAAGAGGTTACTGGCTTTTTGTTTCATAGAGCAGGAGAACAGTGCCAGCAATGCTGAAGTTAATTTGTGTTGGGGGAGGGGGGAAAGGGCTTTGATCTAAGACAGTAGTATGTGTTTTAATAGCACACTTAATTAGCTTCCTAGAATTTGGCAGCAGATTAAGACATTTTGCAAAGTGGAAATAAACCCAGTCCTTAACTTGCCAATTGCTTATTTCAAAATTAAATCTTTCAAAAAAAAAAATCTCTACTTTTAGGAATTATTTTAAATTTTATAAAAGGAGCAAATTGCATCTCTACTAGATGCCTTAAAGAGGCACCAAGGACTAAATTCAGTAAGGGAACCGAACTTAGTGTGATGTATATGTAACCCACACACCTTCTAGGTGTGGTGTTCTGTCCCATCTAGTGGCACCGAGACCACTTAGAGAGAGGTTAATGAATCTGTTCTACAGCCTTAGCTAAGAGCTGTATGGCTTTAAACTCAGGCTCATGCATTAAGCTCCAGAGGTCCCAGGTTCAATCCTTTCCACCGCCGACCAGGATCTGTTGGTGTTACACGTGGAGGCTTGTCTGGGATATTTATCTGGGAAGACTCTGAAGCTTGGGACGTGCTAGGGTTACACATAGTAAGTGGAAGGACTGGAATTCAGATAAATTCTGCATATAGGCTTGTCCAGAAACCATCTGTCTGAAATTACAGATGATTGGGTCTGGGGATCTAGCTATAATATCAACATTTAGCAGTAGTTACTATGCAGTGGTATCTGAGCTAACCAGTTTCTCTGTGCTTATATGGTAACTGTGTAACAACAGCTGGCATGTGCTGACTTTGACTTCTACTGTAGCTACTCCTTATTCTAGTAGCAACTTGCTATTGCTACTGTGGTTATGTATGAGAAGATATCCACACTATTATAATCCCCATTTTCAGGCTCTTAAAACTTGGGCCTGAAATTTCTCATGCTTGTCTTTAACCCAAAAGTTTATGGGTTGTTTTTTTGAAGAGGTGTGGGGCAGTGAGAGGTTTCTTTAGAAGGCAAAATTAGCTACTTAATGGAAATCTCAAAATTCAAATCTAGTTTGTGAAATTAGTTTCAGGTACTGCCTGGGCCCTACTAATTTTTGTGGGTTTCCTATTTGCATTTTCCTAGTCTTAATTTTTAGCCTGTTTTATAAGATTCGTATCAACAAAAGTAAAATGACTGACTACAGAATGAAACAGAAGCAGTAACATTTATTATACGCAGTTCTGTCAAATGCACTGAGTAAACAAACTGAATTTTTTTCTAAACTCTTTCTAATGTGATTAAATTGCTTGTGTCCCTTTTGGAAGCAATTTCCAAAATTGCTTTTTTAATAATTAAAAAGCTTATTTTTAAAACTTCAAACTTTGTATTTCACATGTTTTATAGAAATAATGTTTGAAAATGACATAGCATGCAACAAGCTATATTTTTATTATGGCCGGAGTGTGCAAACCTGCACAATCTTTACTTCAGGCATGTGAGAAATCCCATTGAAGTCAATGGGACAATTCACGTGCTTAAAGTTAAACGTGCGAAATATTTGCAGGAATGAGGCTTAAGTGTTTGATTTCTTACAGATATACTGTACAGCACAGCACATATAATCATGGTCACCATGTAAATACCCAGAATTCTGCACATTGAATTACAGTAAACATAGCTGCACATATGTCAGGTATCATTAAGGTCCTACTTCCTTCATGATATTGTGGATCCTGCAATATTGAGCTGCCACTACAATTTTTATTTTAATTAGCTTATTTTGCACAGTCCACAAATTTGCATAGATTTTGAGTATGCATTTAGTACTGCACTAACAGTAAAATGTAAAAGGCTAAAGTGAATGGACTTGATTTCTACAGCAGTTGCATTAAGACTTTTATGTGATCTTCCGAAGTTTATATTGTACCGATCACCTTTTTTTTTGTAATGAATGTACTATTGTTGCAGCATAATGTCTCATTACTTAAAAAAAAAAAAGGGGGGGGGCAGTCATAACGTAATACTTGAGTGTTTAAAAAAAAAAAAACTGCAGGAAGGATATAAACAAATAGGGCTTCTCTAGCTTTTTCAAATTACCACTATTAATAAAGGTCCATTATTACTTTTCTGCGATTTTCCATGTCTTGGCTGTAACTCAGCCTCAATTATTTGAAGATCATCCAGCGATTCAAGTAGGACCTTAATTATCATACATTTAAAGTAAAACATAGTTAGTGTATTTTATGAGTATGCCATCATAGTTGACTTTTTTCTTGTTTTTAGTCTTTAATGTTTTTTAAAAAGGTAAAGAAATATTTACATTCAGAAATGGATTTTAAGATAAAATAATGGCTGAGATTTCTAACACAAGTATGGAAATTAAGTTACATTTTTAATAGCACTTGTGACTGAAGCGCATTGCCCATATTAATGAATAAACACACTACATAGAAATAAACAAAATACTACATATGTGAGAGAATGTCAGGTTAGGGTTTTTCTGTAGGATTTTTAAAATGCACAAAAATCAGAAGCTTCAAAATTATATCTGTTCTTATGTTGCCAACTGTCTTTTTTCAGTTAGAATATTTTCTCTGTATATCTATTAAATTGTATTGACATTAGTTAGAGAAGCAATCAAATCAGATTAAACTGAGTTTTGAAGAAGATACTGCAGATTTCCAGGCAATTGTTTATAGTGGGATGTATTTAATAAAATTTTGTTTAGTTTACATGGAGGTTGTCTATTTAACACCCCCAAACAGTTGCTGTACACCTCTGTGTTTAGGACTCCTCTTGTAGGCCTCATAGACAGGTTACCTATGGTGACTTTCAAGCCAAAAAAACACGTTTTTTTTTTTCTTCAAACACAGGACTCATGCATGTAAATTGTGCTCTTCGAATCATTTATTTTATCTTACCATATCTTTATAGCTTCTCCTCTTATGGGTGCCCAAAGTTTTCCTAATCTGACTACAACTGGTACCACATCAACAGTGACCATGTCTACATCCAGTGTTACTAGCAGCAGCAATGTAGCTACAGCAACTACAGTTTTATCTGTTGGTCAGTCACTTAGTAACACTCTAACTACTAGCCTAACATCAACATCTAGTGAGAGCGATACAGGTCAGGAGGCAGAATATTCTTTATATGGTAAGTTTCATTTTTAAATGAACATAGCAGAACTCCCATTAATGATTTTCCTTTTCTTCCTTACCTTTTTAATTGTTTTTTGTTTAGTATTTATTTACTGAACAGTGTTTGAGAGTTGAGCTGTTAACCTGTCATTAGTTATGCAAGGCTGTACTCATTCAAAGGAATTTTGATGTAATAGCAGTGTTTCTATACATTCTTGTTTTTTTATAGTCTAAATCTCTCTCCTGCACTCTTACTGATTTTTGATTTTTTTTTATGAAGGCATTTAAATATTATATTTGATTTATTTTTTTTTTTAAATATGAAAAATGAGGAGATTCTTTAAAACAAGGGTCAGCAACCTTTCAGAAGTGCTGTACCGAGTCTTAATTTATTCACTCTAATTCAAGGTTTTGCGTCCTAGTAATACATTTTAACAGTTTTTAGCAGGTCTCTTTCTATAAGTCTATAATATATAACTAAACTATTGTTGTATATAAAGTAAATAAGGTTTTTAAAATGTTTCAGAAGCTTCATTTAAAATGAAATTAAAATGCAGAACCTCCCGGACCGGTAGCAGGACCCGGGCAGTGTGAGTGCCACTGAAAATCAGCTTGCATGCCGCCTTTGGCACGCGTGCCTGAGGTTGCCTACCCCCAGTCTAAAACGTTCAGTAAATAGGCATATTTTAAAATCAAACATTCTTCTTTGTGTGTTGTATAGGTATATTGGTCCAGATTTTTAAAGGTATTTAGGCATTGCTGTGCTTAGCATGGCAGTTCCTAACTGATTCGGGACCCTAAATATCATTTTTAAAAGGGTCTGAACCCCTTTTGAAGATGAGATTTAGGCTCCTAAACCAGTTAGCTGTTGCAATGCTATGCACAACAGTGCCTAAATACCTTTCAAAAATCCAGGCCATTGCCTTTTATCTCAAAGATAACACATTTTATTTTATGAAATAGTAGTTTGTGTGGTTCCAGGAATCCCAATACTAGAGGAATGTCAACAAATTGAAGGGAATGATTAAGAGGATGGAATGATCTTATTTATGAGGAAAGACACAAAAGAACTTAAATGCACAATACACATTGGCTTGGCTAAATGATAACTATGGGATAGGATAAACCATTAAAGGGTGTAAATACTAAAATGGAAAAGGGGGAATTTAGGGTAATCTAAGGTGTGATACATAGGAATTAAAGGGATGAAATTGAGCCAAGGCTGGATATCAGGAAACACTTCGTAGCACAGAGGTTTATTAAACTGGGGAATAGCCTCCTGAGGGAAGTCATGAGAGCTCCATTACGTAAGTCATTTAAAACTAAAATGAACAAAGCACTTAAAGAGTGTAGAGAAAAATTCTGTCTTGGGCCCTCATCTAATGCCCTTTCACTTCAACGGATTAGGCCCGTTTGGAGGGGATTGGTCAAGATGTCTGAATATGCCTTTTCCATTTCTAATTTCTTTGATTCTGTGATACTAAATGGAACTAGTGCCACTCAAATATCTACATGTTGACAAAAACTTTTGTTCTGGCTTGGTGGCTGGGCTTAACGTACACCATATTCAGGAGAGACTGATGTGGTAGTTGTCTTAGAATTCCTGCTGGAGTCTTGGGAATGGCGCAGAGATTGCTTAGATAGATGAACTTATTTGTTGTTCTCTGGTAGAGCCTCTGTAGCAGAGGTGTGGAAATATGAAGAAAGAATCAGAAAATATATATTCAGTAAAAAACCCTCTTTAGTAGACACTAGGGGAGTATGGGTGAGCTGTATGCTCTTACCAAGGCTTTTGTTGCATAATTCTTATTATATATTTTATCTTTAAAAATGGTGTTATCAAAAGTCTGTTATATTATGTCATTTATAAGACTCCGTGTCTGTCACGGAGGTTGCGGAAGTCCTGGATTCTGTGACTTCTGCAGCGGCTCCCAGCTAACATTTAGTCAGGGGTATTTATAGTACAAATCATGGACAGGTCATGGGCCATGGATTTTTGTTTATTGCCTGTGATCTGTCTGTGACTTTTACTAAAAATACCCATGATTAAATTGTAGCCGTAGTCATGTATTATGGTTTGGAACACACACTTAATGTTAGTAAAAAGTACACCATCAATTTGAAATTAGTTCTAAAAATGAGTTAAAAGTAGTTGAAGGTTGTTACCACCGCCGAATACCACTATCCATTTTCTAGTTTTACAGTCCACATATTTACACAAATATGAAAGACCCACACAGAAGGGGAAACTGACTATTTGTATATAAAATGCTATGAAATACATAATGTAAACTGACGAGGTAAAGGTTTTTTCCCCCATCGTTATCAATTCTGTGATTTTTAGGTGTTACTTCTAACAAGTAGTTAGGAGCACATATACTGCTAAACATTTTTACTGTATCCTTTGAACCGACTCCTGTTTCTTTGCCGAGTGTGCTATCTTAGGTGCTTTACCTATTTTCTTTTCCACACACATTGCCAGAGTATCTTGGACTAGGTTTTAGCCCTGTCTTCCTTAATAGTTATTTTGTTTAAATTAGATCTGTTTTCATTCTTTTTCCTCTGCTTTTAGTTTTCAGAATTATTTGTTTCTTTAAAAATGGATTTGTCCTTCTTTTTTATTTTATATATAGATTTTCTTGATAGCTGCCGGGCAAGTACTCTATTAGCAGAGTTAGAGGATGATGAGGATCTGCCTGAGCCAGATGAGGAAGATGATGAAAATGAAGATGACAATCAAGAAGATCAGGAATACGAAGAAGTTATGGTATAGTATATACCTACCGTACAAAATACTTTCCGATTAAATAAAATATGCATATTAAAGGATATGTAAAAAACCCATAGATATGCTGGCAATGTGGAGACCTAGAACTGGCTTTTCTATCCTTAGAACTTATTTAGAGTTATAATAAATACACAAGAGTACCCGTCCCATGTTCTGATTCAACTTGACAAATTCTTAAAACAGTTCAGCATGAATAGATGTTGATAGTTACTTGCTACTATCACTATGCCATCAACATAAATATACCAAATTAATAAATCTCACCAATTAAACCACTGTACTACTTCCACAATCTGACCCTTGGTCTTTTGGCCAGCAATTAAAAATAGGGCTTGCAGTGTGCCCTGAATGCTAATAAGCTTGGAGTGTTAAAGACCGTGATCAGGGAATGAAAGTTAAAAGGTGCAGGGCCCAGATAGTGAGTGCCCTTCCACCAGACCCTTCTTTGTTGTACCAAAGGAGCTCAGGTGCTTCCATGGCAGTATCTCATAAGGAAAAAAAGAAATTTCTAACACTGGCAGGTTACAGCCTTTTCAGACCTTTATAGGCTAAAACCAGCATCTTAGAATCAGACCAGAAACCAGTGAACAGCCAGTTCAGATCATAGACCACCAATATAATGTGCTCGTGAAATGACACACAACGTAACAAATAGTCTGCCAAATTCTGAGTACCCGCTGCAGTTTCTGGGTAGATTTAAGACACAGCCCCATGTAGAGAGCATTGCAGTAGTGTAATCTCCAGGTGACAAAGAAAAACACTGATAGTTGCATCCAAAGTTTACAGTTCACTGTCAACATCAAAAGCAGTAGGTACAACCTTCTGGCTGTGTGGAAGTAAAAAAAAGGCTGATCTGCCATAGCTGCTACCTTCTCTCCTGTTATCAGCTGGGAGTCTAATCAGACTCCCGGACAGAGAACCTGGTCCACAAATGATGGTAACACGACGTCAATAACAAGAGCCAGTGTTATTCTGGCCAGAACTTCTACTTGCTTCCCCTAGGTAAGTGATTCTCAACCAGGGATATGCGTACTCCTGGGGATATGCAGAAATCTTCCAGAGGGTACATCAACTCATCTAGATATTTGCCTGGTTTTGCAACAACTGGTGAAGTCAATACAAACTAAAATTTCATAGCGGCAATGACTTGTTTATACTGCTCTGTATACTATACACTGAAATGTGACTACAGTATTTATATTCCAATTGATTTATAATTATATGGTAAAAATGAGAAAGTAAGCAGTTTTTCAGTAATAGTGTGCTGTGTATTTTTATGTCTGATTTTGTAAGCAAATAGTTCTTAAGAGAGGTGAAACTTGGGGGTACCCAAGACAAATCAGACTCCTGAAAGGAGAATAGTAGTCTGACAAGGTTGACCAGCATCACTTCAGACTTTTTAGATTCGATTTCAGTAGCTTTGTAAGAAAAAAGTGCAATATATTTAAAAATCCTTAAAAAAAAAAAACAAACCACACACAGGTCTTGCCTGACTCATTGTGATTGGTTCCGTGATAGCTGTGATGTCACAGCATGTATGTGCTTGGACCTCAGAAAAGGAGGTGGCCAGAATGGATGTTGCAGGAGTTAAAAGGAGAAACGTAAGACTTCTGGTGGTAATGGTTCTGAATTTCCTCTTAGTTTGCCTATGAAATAGTTCATCACATCTTCTCAGATGTGTTGAACACCTAAAGATCACCTTGACTTCATTGGGATTCATGTGTGCTCACACTTCTGTAAATCTGGCCATTTAGATGCCAGATTTAGAAACCTAATTTTAGGAATCCAAGTTTCACAGCTTTGACCTTACTATTTTATCTTTCAGGGGTTCCTTAAACATTTCAGTTGTTTCCATGGGAATTTGTGAACAACCTCCTGTGGCTAATATAATGTGCAAATTGAAGTATTTTTAAATCCTAATTTTTGTTAGTGAATAAGAGATCCTGGTAAGGTTGTGCTTTCAGTGAAAACTTTGAAACTGTTTCTAAATATAGATCACTAAATGCTTTCCAATTAATTATTTTTAAGGCTAAAATTTAGTCATGGGTATTTTTAGTAAAAGTCATAGGCAATAAACAAAAATTCACCGCCCACGACTTGTCCATGAGTTTTACTATAAATGCCCCTGACTTAATCTTAGCTGCAACTTGGGCCCCAGGACACTGGTGCTGTTCTGGGGCCATCCACTGAGGTATGGCTGGCCTTAGGGCTGGTGCATGTGTGGAAGTCATGGAGGTCCCAGAAAGTCATGGTATGCATGACTTGTGTGACCTCTGTGACAGACTCTCAGCATTAATTATTTTCACTGTTGTCTTGTATTGATGAATAAAATTGTTGGGAGTGGAAGGGAGTGCATTTGTAGCTACAAACAGAGTCAATTTGTGAATAGTATCAGAGGGATAGCCGTGTTAGTCTGTGAAAAGCAACAGAGTCCTGTGGCACCTTGTAGACTAACAGACATATTGGAGCATAAGTTTTGTGGGTGAATACCCGCTTCATCTGACATCTGAAAGCTCATGCTCCAATACGTTTGTTAGTCTATAAGGTACCACAGGACTTTTGTCAATTTGTAAATAGTATTCCTAATGTGTATTTAATAGTAGTATTTCCAAAATGTAAATCTCAAAGCAGTTTACAAAAATGGGTAAGTATAGTTAACTCCCATTTTTCACTTGAAAAAAATAGAGGTTTTGACCTTGCTGAAGGTAACTTAAGAAGTTAGATCTTGGGAATAGAACCCCAGTACCTCCTTTCTAGTTCACTTTTAATTTTACCTTTTATATAACTTTGCCTTATTTTGTAACTAGTCTTTTTTTGTTTAGCTGTTGATCAAATGGTTTCTGTGTGGAATCTTGCTTCAACAGGAAGAGGAGGAGTATGAAACTAAAGGTGGACGCAGAAGAACGTGGGATGATGACTATGTATTGAAACGTCAGTTTTCTGCTTTGGTTCCTGCTTTTGACCCAAGACCTGGCCGTACTAATGTCCAACAGACAACTGATCTAGAAATCCCTCCACCAGGTATGTTGGAAGAATACTGAGGCTACGTCTACACTGCAATTAGACACCCACAGCTGGCCCATGCCAGCTGGCTCGGGCTGCAGGGCTGTTGAATTACAGTGTAGACTTCCTGAGCTCTGGCAGCTGCCCGCCTTGCAGGATCCCAGAGCCTGGGTTGCAGCCTGAGCCTGAAGTCTAGTCTGCAATTAAACAGTCCCACAGTCCAAGCCTTGTGATTCTCCATCAGCTGGCATGGGCTAGCCGCTGGTGTCTAATTTGCCCCGAGAGTGCTTGTTCACACTGTAAAAGCAAGTTACTGTAGTTCTTTTTCTTTCTATTTGTAGTGCCCAATAACTGGAAGAGAGTTGTGGCTTCAGCCTGCAAGGGATATACAACAAATAGCCATCCTTAGTACAAACAAATTGAAAGGGCCTAGTATAAGGGGATGATATTAAGACTTGAAGGAGAAATTTAAGTGCATCTGATAATTTAAAGGCAAGGATGTTGTCAGGTCCCTTGCAATCCTCTGCTGCTGTGGGAGAACCTGGTAGTGAAATTGAATGAAAGAAATAAAGTAAACTATTCTGCTGTCATTGTCAAAGCTGATAAATGCAAAAAGTAAACAAATAAGTAAATCTAGATTTCAGGGATTCCTTTAGCTGTTAGATACATCATGCTGTTTTTAATATAATTTTATCCTGACACAGTTCCTTTCGGATATAAACATTGAATATTAAATCAGTAAATTTTCTTATAAGGGCATATTATTATTATTAATGTTAAGTAGTATGTGTGGAGAGTATTTTGTTTCATGAATTTCTTGTTAATTGTTTCTTAAATGATTTTACAAATACAGGTACGCCCCACTCAGAACTCCTGGAAGAAGTTGAATGTATGCCATCACCTCGTTTAGCTCTGACCTTGAAAGTTACAGGTCTTGGTACAACTCGGGAAGTAGAGTTACCCCTAACAAATTTCCGATCTACAATCTTTTACTATGTACAGAAATTACTGCAGTTTTCCTGTAATGGCAATGTGAAATCTGATAAACTTAGACGTATTTGGGAGCCAACATACACGTAAGAGATTATAAATATATCAGTGCATCTACTTTGGTTTTATTTGAGGATGACTGGCTAAAAAATTGCTGTAAAAATGTGTGTTAAGATTTGTGACTGCTTTTTTTCTCACAAGAAGCAAAGAAACTGATACCATATGCAACTAATAACTTGAGGGTGAGAAGAGGGATTTTGCAGCAATGTGGAGTGGATCTGAAGAGGGTTGCTTCTGCCTGCTGCTCTTCTAAAAATGCAGTGTTGAAGGAGGTGCTGGGAAATAATCAGTGTCCATAATAAAACAGGGCTGCGATGGCCTACTGGGGATATGACTCACTCCCTGGTCATATCGTGCTATATAGACTTTATGTAAAAGATCTAAACCTTTATGTTCTGTTGCTTGTATGATAATTTTTTATCTAAGTTATTTTATTGCGAATTCATTGTGGTTTTTGTAGTGCTTTGTAGAGTTTGGCATGGCTGATTTTGTATCTCTAATCTCAGTAATGAAATTAGCGTTCATTACAGTGGGGAGGTTTTCCATTCCATGAACTGTGAAACATGATACACCATTAATGTATTTTGGTTTTCTTCTGGGTCCCTATCCCAGTTATCTTTTCAGTAGTAGTGTATGTTTACTGATCCTTACCTTGTATCCAAGGAACTAACAGGTTTTTCTCTAAGAAGCCATTTTCAGTATTGTTCCTTGAGGGTATGTCTGTGCTTCAATTAGGAGGTATGTTTGTAGCAGGTGTAGACATATCTGAGCTACCTTTGATCTAGTTAGCCTGATCTATTTTAGAAACCTTCAGTCGTGTGCTTCAGGGTATATCTACGCTGAATTCAGGAAGTGTGATTGCAAAATAGGTAGACATATCCAAGCTACCTTTTGATATAGCTAGATCAAAACTAGCTCAAGTAACAATAGTAGTGAAATCGTGGCAACACAAGAGGCTGCGTGTGCTAGCCCCATTCCCCCCCCCCCCCTCAGGACTCTAGTACAGATGTGAGCAGCTGCCAGGGCTTCACTGCTGTTGCTACTTGAGCTCACTTTGATCTAGCTACATCAAGATAGCTCAGATATGTCTACATATGTTTCAGTCACATCTCCCGATTGTAGTGTAGACATACCCAGAGCATTAGTTTAAGTGTTCTGCTGAGTTGGGACATGTCACACTTGTTACCCGGAAGAACTGCTGCTACTGCTCTTTCGCAACTTCCAACAAAACTGCAGAATGTAGAGTCTGTACTAAGATTCTGAGTGAATCAGGATAGCATTATTTAAATATCTTCTGCTATTCTGAAAAGCTATTTAAAAACATTAACACTAATGTTTTCATGTTTAGAATCATGTACAGAGAAATGAAGGATTCTGATAAAGAGAAAGAGAGTGGAAAAATGGTAAGACTCATTTTGGTACTTTTGCTAATCCCTACATTGAGTGGCTGTTTAAACGATAACAAAACAGATCATTGCCGTTTGTGAAATGCAACATTTTTTTTAAAAAGCACTAACATAGTTCTTGAATATTTAGAAGATATGAGTGAAAATTTTTGTAAATGCATGTTCCTAAAGAAATTGTGTATAATGCATGTGAAATCTATAGGACTTTACAATCAGGAAAGACCAACATTTGGTGGTTCCTGTTGTAGGGTTGCTGGTCAATAGAGCATGTGGAACAGTACCTTGGCACTGATGAATTACCAAAGAATGACTTGATAACCTACCTGCAGAAGAATGCAGACTCAGCTTTCCTGCGTCACTGGAAATTAACCGGCACTAATAAAAGTATTAGGAAAAACAGAAATTGTTCTCAGCTCATAGCTGCATACAAGGTATATGTCCGCATCCAAACATTTTTTTTTTGGTTGGGAATGGCTGTGTGCTTCGTTTTGCAGCTTTGAAGGTTCTTGAGGAGGAGGGGTGTGAGATGTGACTACAAAATTGCTGTATGGTTCATGTGCCAATATCAAGTTTAGTCTTTGCTGGCTCCATTTCCTTTATATGCCTTTTTGTCAAGAGCATTAATATTAAAAAGCGCTCAAATCATATTCTGGACCATAGTACTGTTTGTACTTTTAAAAGTTTTAATTCTCTAAAAGGCTTAACACAGTAACATTCTTGTTTGTGCAGTGATTAATTTACTTTGATACACAGTTGTAAAAATACTAGTCTCTATATTTTCATTCTAATAACCCTTTTTACAGGATTTTTGTGAGCATGGATCCAAGTCTGGATTGAGCCAGGGAGCCATTTCCACTCTTCAGAACTCTGACATTCTTAGTTTGGCAAGAGAACAACCTCAGGCCAAAGCTGGTAGTGGGCAGAATTCCTGTGGTGTGGAAGATGTTTTACAGTTACTCCGCATTCTGTATATAGTTGCAAGTGACCCTTACTCAACACGAACTTCTCAAGAAGGTTTGTAAGTAGCCTATCATGATTTATTCAGCACTTTACCAAAAGCAAAATAAACAAGTTCTGTTCATATTTTCAGAAGGAGATGAGCAGCTTCAGTTTAATTTTCCACCAGATGAATTCACAAGCAAAAAAATCACTACAAAAATTCTGCAACAGATTGAGGTAAACATAATATAAATGCTATAATTTTAAGATAGTTTATATTCTTGATTGCTTTGGTTGTATGAAATTTAATTGCTGATTTGATCATTTAGACTTCTGGATTCTTTTGATCTTATTTGTCACATAGGTAAACTTATTTCCCTATTTTTAAAATCATTACTTTTTTTTAAAGCAATATAGTCTAACCAATCCAGATATAAAATATGATGGAAAAAGAGGAATCTAATAATATTAAAGATGGCACAAATGTTGTGCCCTCCAGCCCATGAAAAATAAATCAGCTGAGCCTACTAAAATGGAAAAATCCGTCAATTTATTAAAAAAAAACAACCAAAAACCAAGAGTACTTGTGGCTCCCTAGAGACTAACAAATTTATTTGGGAATAAGCTTTTGTGGGCTAAAACCCACTTAATCAGATGCATGCAGTGGAAAATACAGTAGGAAGATATATATACACAGAGAGAGAGAGAGAGAGGAAAAAATGGGGGTTGCCATACCAACTCTAAGGAGACTAATCAATTAAGATGGGCTGTTATCAGCAGGAGAAAAAAAACTTTTGTAATGATAATCAGGATGTCCCATTTCAAACAACTGACAAGAAGACAATAGCTTGCATTGATGTAGCTGAGGAAAGGATCTGGCCTTCAGTATCTGTATTACTGATATTGAGAGCTAGAAAGAACTTGATATTTAGATCAGGCTGAGCTTACAAGACTGGCACTTAGAAAATCCATCTTTTTATATGTAAACTGATCAAATTTGATATGAAGTTGCTGATGCACAATAAAAATGAAACTTGAAGATATGCTATTTTTAAAGTGGAACCACATTTTATATCTAATAATTCTGACATTCCTGATTCTTAAAAATTCTTCAGTTCCTCCACTCATTTTTTGTGTGTCCCCTTTAAGGTCAGTCAAAATTTCTTCAATTTTTTCCCCCAGATAGCTAGGTAATGGCCTTAAGTTCTATAAATGAGTTGCCTGAATTCTTCAGATTTTTCTTTCAAGTTTTTTGTGGTCCTTTGTAGGACATCCAGGTGCTTACATTATCTTTGCTCTGCTTAATCATTCCTGCAGTATTAATGAGCAGATCAGGAGAGACTGTATTCTCAGGGGGAAAAAACGTTGGTCCTTGGTACTTCTCTTCCATCTCTTGTTCCAGTGGTTCATTATGTTTCTTAGTGGCTGACTTGCCTTCAGGCACCTTACATCCCACTCAGACAGAGTCCTTGAAACTTCATCAGCCTTTTCATTCACTGATTTTTAAAAATGAGTTTTACCTCAGCAGGTGTAAAAAGTCAGTTCAGAGTAAATCTTGTTCTCTGTGCATCTGTTGATCATGTTGTTTGACAACCTGACCCGGTATTTTAAACAGTTATTTCTATGTTAAATTACAGGAACCATTGGCACTAGCAAGTGGCGCTTTGCCAGATTGGTGTGAACAGTTAACTAGCAAGTGTCCATTTTTAATACCATTTGAAACTAGACAGCTGTATTTCACTTGCACAGCATTTGGAGCATCAAGGTAAGAGACGTGATCATATCAGAATGAATGTTTTCTGAGATGTCTTGATTGTTTATTTAGGTTTTACAGTGAACTGTAAAACTTTTCTTTGACTTCCCTTCGCATGAAAAATTGTAGGAGTGTTCTTCTTTCCCTATTTAAGGAGTTTTTAAAATAAACTTAATTACTAAGAAAAGGGGAAAATCTGTGAATGTTATCAAAAAAAATCTTATTTAAAACTTGCAGCTATTTATTTATGCACTGTGCCAAGGGGTTCTGGAGTGGATGGCCTTCCTGTGGTTTGATGTTCCATAGGAAACTTCATGTAGGTCCTCAGCATGTCAGTTTAATTTGCATGTGTGCTGTAGCTGGCAGGTAATGCTATAATACCTGATGATTTTGTTGGGTCTCAAATGAAATAGTTTATTACATGTTTTAATTTCAGCACAGACCACATTGGTAAGCATAGTTGTGAGAGAGTATAGACCAGGGGCGGGCAAACTTTTTGGCCTGAGGGCCACATTGGATTTCCAAAATTTGTATGGAGAGCCAGTTAGGGGAGGCTGTGCCTCCCCCAAGCAGCCAGATGTGGCCTGACTCCTGCCCCCTATCCGCGCCACTACCACCCCCCGCTTCTCGCCCCCTGATGGGCCCATCCCGGACTCCTGCCCCATCCAACGCACCCGTCACTGCCCCCCACTACCCCATCCAACCCCTCTTCTCATTCCTGACTGCCTCCAGAACCTGTGCCCCTGACTGCCCCCTGCTGCCCCATCCCCTCCCTTCTCCTTCCTGACTGCCCTCCTGGGACTCCTGCCACATCCAACTACCCCTTCTCCTTCCTGACTGCCCCCCCCGGACCCCTGTCCCCATTCAACCCCCTTTTCCCTGGCCTCTGACCGCCCCGATCCCTATCCACACCCTCACCCTCTGACCACCACCCCCTTACCTCACTGCCTGGAGCACTGGTGGCTGGCAGCACTACAGCCGTGCAGCCCAGAGCACCAGGACAGGCAGCCACACCACCCAATTGGAGCCAGTCACCTCACTGCGCAGCATAGAGCACCAGGTCAGGCTATGGCTCTTCAGCAGTGCTGCCTGGCAAGAGCTCGCAGCCCTGCCACCCAGAGCATTGTGCTGGTGGTGCAGTGAGCTGAGGCTCCAGGGGAGGGGGAACAGCAGGGGAGGGGCCAAGAACTAGCCTCCCAGGCCCCGAAGCTCAAAGTCTCGGCTGAAGGATCCCGTGGGCGGATGTGGCCCGCGGGCCATAGTTTGCCACCTCTGGTATAGACATTTAAGACACATTTGTGAGTTTAGTTTTATGTAATGAAAAGGAGAACGAAGCAGAGACTAATTTTTAATACTGTAAAACTTGAATACTCCTAAAACTTTGTTATGTATGTGACACCTACAAACTATGTGATGGTGCAGCATAATATAAAGGTTTTATTGACGTTAGTTTGGGATGATCTAGATAACTCTGCAAAAGTTGCATCAATAAAAATTGATACCCATATACTATACCAGCATATTATCCTCTTCCCTTAGCACAGGAGTAGGCAACCTATGGCACAGCTGCCGAAGGCGGCACATGAGCTGATTTTCAGTGGCACTCACACTGCCTGGGTCCTGGCCACTGGTCCCGGGGGCTCTGCATTTTAATTTAATTTTAAATAAAGCTACTTCAACATTTTAAAAACCTTATTTACTTTACATACAACAATAGTTTATTATATATTATAGACTTCTAGAAAGAGACCTTCTAAAAACGTATTACTGGCACGCGAAACCTTTAGTTAGAGTGAATAAATGAAGACTTGGCACACCACTTCTGAAAGGTTGCCGACTCGTTCCCTAGCATTTCTATACTGAGCACAAGAAAGAGGAAAAGGAGACTTTGGTCCCTTAT
Organism: Chelonoidis abingdonii; assembly: GCF_003597395.2. Classification (NCBI taxonomy): domain Eukaryota; kingdom Metazoa; phylum Chordata; order Testudines; family Testudinidae; genus Chelonoidis; species Chelonoidis abingdonii. The sequence goes on along the minus strand of NC_133772.1, from coordinate 103,269,555 downwards.
ATCAGTTTTTGTTTATATATAAAGCAAATATTTTTGTTGTGTAACATGCTGACATTAATCTTTCAGAGAAGTAGAGGCTTGGCATTTTCTCTGCCTAATGAAAATAGTTCCTTTTTTTCCTAGCTCCACATTGCCATGAAATCTCAGAGTTTAAAATCTTGGCATTTTTATAGACTGGCATATAGCAGTGATACGCAAACTGAGGCTTGCGAGCTGCAAGTGGCTTTTTAATGTGTCTCCTGCAGCTCTTTGCAGCACATGATATTTAAACACTGTGATTTAATTATTAACCAGTCAGGCTGTTTTTACTATATTATTAACCAATTGTAGTTGATAAAATAATATTTGGTCAGTCATTTTGCTGTGAGAATAATGCCTATATTTATCTATACAATATAAAAATAGTAAATGAAACAATGAATTCACACTACTGTGGCTCTTTTGGGTAATGCCGATCACTAATTTGGCTTATGAATCACTGAGGTCTGTATCACTGCTATATAGAAAAGCTGAATCATGAACATCCTAGGCCTTGGGCAGGTGTAATTTGAAGGGAGAAGGAGTAAACAGTTCTCTCTTCAGGTGATGTTTGAAGTTGCTCAGGGATTTGGAATATTGAAATAACTCCTTGTTAGATAGATAAGTAGGTTTGTGATAAATTGCACTGGTTTGAGAAACTGAAAATGCTCAAGCGTGTGAAACACATCACATGGCTGTTATCTCTGCATTTATGTGCATGTGTTTATAATGCATATAATACAAGATAAATCTTTTACAGTGTTCTTTACATATAAAAGGCATCCTCCAGAGCATATTCTTGCAATTTATTTTTAATACTTTGTATATCTTTCAACTTACCAGAGGCTCTCAAAGCACTTAAAAAAAAATTAAACCTCTCAGTAGCCCTGTGGGATATATAGATTTATATAAAAATATATTAAGTGACTTGCCTACAGTTGAAGCGCAGCCAAGTCTGTGGATTAGGGAGTAGTTTGTTGTTGATGATGATGACAGAGACTATGAGAGAATTAAAAACAATGCCTTTGGATAGGTGGTGGTGATAATAATTGCAGGTGTCCTTGTTTAACTGGTAAGGGCTTAAAAAACTTAACAGGGAGACCTTCCCTGTGAAATTCGAACAGTTTAAGGAAATTATGACTAAAATCACTTGATTTTTTTTCTATCCTTTACACTGTTATGTTTTTACTTTTTCTTCTCTTAACTACATGTATGAATGACAGTGTTTCAATCTTACTTGTGCGTTTTCTGGCTTGTCCGTTTGGGTTATGTAACATAAAATACTCATCTTTATGACCAGTATAATGTATTCCTGTTTCACAGACATAATGCAAGTTTTAATTTAATAAGTGTCTGCTTTGAGAACTTCAGATATAAAGCACTACTGTAAATGCAAAGCATTATTTCTTTTTATTCACTCCCACTGCAGTAAGTAGGAGTTACACACTCAGGTCAGTGTTGTGTTTTGCTATATTGTTCATTTAACACCAGAAGTTGAGAGTGCTGCATTATATTAATGCAAAATGAATTATCTGAATTTATAAAACAAGAGGTGTGTATCTAAGCATTCTAGGTGCCTCTGAAAATGTTTAGAAATTCAACAAATCAATACAGCACATAGTGTCTAGGGCTTAACAGCATGTCTTGCACATCCGCTTATCTCAGGGTTCCCATGAAAGAAATATGTTAGTAACTTAAAATTTTAAGAAATAGCTGTATTTTTTTCGGTTACCAGAGCAATCGTATGGCTACAGAACAGACGTGAGGCCACTGTTGAACGGACAAGGACCACAAGTACAGTGCGACGGGATGATCCAGGAGAATTCAGAGTTGGACGCCTGAAACATGAGAGAGTGAAAGTTCCACGAGGTGAATCCCTGATGGAATGGGCTGAAAATATCATGCAGATTCATGCAGACCGAAAGTCTGTTCTAGAGGTAAAACATGTCTCCCTAGCAGAGTAGTTTTAAAACACTTTTATGGAAGGCAGCTATGAGTGATATAGTTAGCTGACGAACATTGAGTCTTTTCTTTTTCTACTATTTCTTTTCATTCTTAACTTTCATTGTGTATTTCAGGTGGAGTTTTTAGGAGAAGAAGGAACAGGCCTGGGGCCTACATTGGAGTTCTATGCACTGGTGGCAGCAGAATTCCAGAGGACAGAACTGGGAACTTGGCTTTGTGATGACGATTTTCCAGATGATGAATCACGTCAGGTATGGATCATTTTCACTTGTGGTTGTTCAGAGAAAAACAAATATTATATGGTAATAAAAGTAGCTCACTTGTACTCTCACCAGCTGCTGAAAGTCTTGAATCCATGTATTTTAGGTAAGCCCGGTAATACCACTTATTATCAAAGCTGCCTGACACTTCACATGATGACAGTACTCTGTTTTGGGGTTTGTTTGTTTTTTGTTGCTAATAACTTTGCCAAACTTTAACCATATAGGCTGAAATTTTCTGTGCCAGAGGTTGAATTTTTTTGGAAGATTTCAGCTAAAATGGCTCCGCTGTTTCAGAGAACAAGATTAAGGAAAAATACATTTGTTTTGTCCATGTTAAGAAATTCTCAGCATTGATGATGAAAAGCTCTAGCCCCTTCATTCTGGCATTTTCTAACTATTGAATGCTTGACTTTCATACTTTTATCTTTTAATGTAGGGTGGTGTGTGTGTGGTTGATGATCTGAGCTGAGCGAACATAGGATTCAGGTTGCTCTTCTACTTTTACTATACCTCTACCCCAATATAACATGACTCGATATATCATGAATTTGGATATAACGTGATAAAGCAGCGCACTCTGGTGGATCAAAACAAGTTCGACATAACACGGTTTCACCTATAATGCAGTAAGATTTTTTTGGCTCCTGAGGACAGAGTTATATCGGGGTAGAGGTGTATTTAACAAATACCACAACAACAATATAGAGTGTTAAATCTACGTTTGAACTAAAATGAAAACTGCAATTGTATTGGACTTGCAAGTGTTTTACATTTGAATAGACCACTTCTACAAATTCGTTAAACTGAAGGATGTTTATAAATGTTTTTCTTCTGAGAAGGTAAATAATAGACTAATATGAACACACTGTCTATATTTAAACTCATCTTGCACAAAGCTACCATTTCCCCCTTTTTCCCTTAAATCCAGGTTGATATTGGAGGTGGATTAAAACCCCCTGGATACTATGTACAGAGATCATGTGGACTTTTCACAGCACCATTCCCACAGGATAGTGATGAACTTGAAAGAATAACCAAACTCTTTCATTTCCTTGGAATTTTTTTGGCTAAATGCATTCAGGATAACAGACTGGTGGATTTGCCTATTTCTAAACCTTTCTTTAAACTCATGTGTATGGGTGACATTAAAAGTAATATGAGTAAATTGATCTATGAATCACGGGGTGATAGAGACTTGCACTGCACTGAAAGCCAGTCGGAGGCTTCTACAGAGGAGGGACATGATTCACTGTCAGTAGGAAGTTTTGAAGAAGACTCCAAGTCAGAATTTATCCTTGATCCACCGAAACCTAAACCCCCTGCTTGGTTTAATGGAATTTTAACATGGGAGGACTTTGAATTAGTAAACCCACATAGAGCCAGATTTTTAAAAGATATTAAAGACCTTGCAGTTAAAAGACGTCAAATTTTAAGTAATAAAGGTCTTTCAGAAGACGAAAAGAACACAAAACTACAGGAATTAATGCTGAAGAACCCATCAGGTTCCGGGCCTCCGCTTAGCATAGAGGATTTAGGGTAAGAGATTTTGTTTTATATTTATACATACATTTATTCATACAGTTCTGCTTAGTGGAATTACTAATATCCATATGTACATTCATCAAATAAAAATTTCAGTTTCATTTCTGAAGACTACAGTGATATATTTATTTAAAAGTAGTGGTGCTATCCCAAGTTTTCTGGCAAAAACCCAGGTTGGTTAATTACATTCTCTATCCTTAAAATTCTTGCATAGTGGCAGCTTGAAAATGTTTTTTCATTCCCATATTAAATGATTGCTGGGCACCATGCATTGTTTGCCATGTGGACCGTCAGAGTAGTCTGCATTTCATTGTTGGATGAAATCATAACTTTGTTCTTATACAGTTTATGAAGCCCTTTACTTAGAAAATGAAACAGTAAATATTCTGTTTCTTCTCAAGCGTATTTATGATGTATTTTAGAAACATTCTTTACATGGCATTGACTGGAAATACCGTTGTTGTTTTGTTGTTGTTTAAAAACTTTAAACCCAGTATATGCTGTTTATATTTATTTTTTTTTCTTTTGGAACCCAGACTCCATTGGGTTTACACTGATTCTCTGATTACAAATTAGTGTGGCAGCTGTGTGTGTGTGAAAGCAGAGTCCACAACAGTGACAAACAAGAGTCTGGAGATCTGTAGAATTTGTCTGTATTATCAGTCCATTAAGGTTCCAGTCCTGCTACAGGCATGACACTGCACTGTCACATATTCCCACTGACTTCAGAGATGTTGCATGAGTACAAAGTGGTCCATTCATGCTGAACCTGTTGCAGGATCAAGGCCTAAATGTCTAGTAACTTCAGTGGCTTCATGCTACTGCTGATACTATCCCTGGAAATATTGAGAGTGTTTGTTCCTGTTGGTATGATTTTAAACTAAAAGATGACCTACTAAAAAGGTTTCAAAATTTAATTATAAAGATACTTTATGTTTAATGGTTTGAAACGTTAGACACTTGTCAAAGTGGACTCTGTGTAAATGCACAAATCCATTGGAAAACAATCTATTTTTATTATGTAGTCTATTGCATTGCTTTCTAATAAGGTGTCAGCATGCACATTCTTATATAAAATGTTCCATAAGCTGTTTTCGTGGTGGTAAGATGAGATGCTATCCTTTTTTAGATAACAAATCTAATATTTGCTGCAAAAGCAGTCACTGATTTCAATAATCTATTAAAACCCATCCTTATTTTGCAGTCTGAATTTCCAGTTCTGCCCATCGTCCAGAGTATATGGTTTTACAGCGGTGGATCTCAAGCCAAATGGTGAAGATGAGGTTAGAAAACAAACCCCCTTACGGGATTTTAACAGTATGCCATCTCAGCAATCATGTTTAATGCATGCAACATTGACTCTTTTTTTTTATATCCTGTATATTTTCTTTATAGATGGTAACTATTGATAATGCAGAGGAGTATGTGGAGTTAATGTTTGACTTCTGCATGCAGACTGGCATACAGAAACAGATGGATGCATTTAAAGGTAATTTTAACCATAGCAGATTATGTGCACATTTAGCTGGACACATTGGCACTCAGGATCTCCTGATTTAATGTAGTGGTATAGAATGTCACGCAAAACCACGGTTTTAAAAACAAACTGCATATGGTAGAAGAATAATTATGGTTCCTAACCACTACTAATGTTAATATGTGTAGAAAATGGAAATACTGACACATTTTACTCACTGACATTTAGTATTGTGGTGCATGCTATTGCTAGCAAATAGTTATGTACCCACAAATCCTGATTCTAAACCAAGCGCCAACTGGTTTAAAAGAATAGATGATTTACTCAATTTAACCCAAACACTTGTTTTAAAAAAATAAAAATGCAAGTTAAGGCATAGCAAACAGTTGATGCAGACAGGCTGACTATACTGTTGACCAGTAAGGCTCCTGCCATTACTAACATTTGCTTTAAGTGTAGTAATCCTGTTTCTTCATTTGACTTAGCTAAAGAACCATAGTTTAAAAATACTAGTTCTAGTTTAATGATTAAAATGTTTAAAAGCTGAAATTATTTTGGATGCATTCTTGTGACTATATTTTTTTACTTGTATCTTTATAAATTAAGATGGTTTCAATCGAGTCTTCCCAATGGAGAAGCTGAGTCCTTCAGCTATGAGGAAGTTCAGATGATTCTTTGTGGAAATCAGTCACCATCTTGGGCAGCTGAGGATATCATCAACTACACAGAACCTAAACTTGGCTACACACGAGATAGGTGCCTATTAGTCTAACCTTGTTTTTCACATCACTTAAGAAATATGTGTAATGATAACATTCATATATTCCTTACATGAAGATTCTAAATTGAAGGAACTGCTGATAAGCGTGAAGACCATGTGGAACAAATGCGTGGCAGTGGATGTAATCTTTGTATTTCTCCAATAGATAGTCTTAATTCTGGATGACGAGTTTGAGGAGGTTGGCGGGGGGGAGAGGGGCTGGTGAAAAAACAGAAGAATGAGATTGACATTCAAAGGGGTAGGTTAATAGAACCCCGATGTTAGCTTCTTGCCACAGAAACTTTTAGAGATAACATTAATTTGGTTTTATTTTTACTTACATGGTTAAATTGTAATTCATTTGGGGATTGTCTTGGAATCAATTTTTATTTCTATTAAGGAAGGCTGCTAGAAAGAACCCATACAGTTTTGTGAGCTCCCACAGCTGGTTTTGCAGCAGTAGAATACAAATTAATTTTTCTTAGGTGTATTGGTGTTATAGTACTGAAGATGCTATGTAGCTGGGGTCTTCTGTGTACCCATTCTGTTTGCAAGTATGAGGACCTTGCTAGCATATGCTGGCTGATGCACTGCTAATGCATTGTCAGGATGCAGTTCATTAACTCTATCATTGATATAAAGGAGGTGGGAGTGTCTCTTTGTTTGTGGGGAACCAGGGTTTAAAACAGTGGTGTCTGTAGGGAAATCATGGGGGAGAAATTTTAGGCTGAAGCTTATGTTTTAATAGTTGTTTAAATTACCAGTTAAGTGAAAACACAGGAAGTGGGTATGTTTGAACACCGAAGGTTGAATTCTCAGTTACACAAATTCCCCTTTGCACCACTCTGGTGGTGTGAAATGATTTTAAAGAGGCCTTCGTGTAACTGAGATGAGGCCCAGTATGTGTGGATTCTGTTAAGAGCAGGCTTGGAACTCTACCTAAATACTAGTTCTCACACTAGGAATAAATGGAGATCTGTTAATTCCATTTCCAGTAGTAACATGGGGAATTGATATGTCCCCCTGTAGGTTTTGCCATGTAACATCTGGCAAAGAAATTTTTAAAAATACCATTTTCATCTCTTTCTTTCTTATAAATGCTTTCTTCTTAATTCAGTACAGGTCTGTTGCATCTTACACACATTTAACATGCGTGATTTCAGCTTTACGCGATTGGCAAAAAAGAAAAGGAGAAAAATAACTATTTTAATACTGTAGTGCGGGTGATTCCGCCTGCCATTCAACTCAGTGTAATTTTGACTCTACACGGTTTTCGCTTTACACGCTCACCGCGGAACAGAACCCTCATGTGAGATGAGACTCGCCTGTAATGAACTGGCATGAATATTTTAAACAAACAGTTGCCCTTTACATTTGTGTAAAGACATTGGTTTTAATGTCTCAAGTTACAAAATGCTCTCTGTCATCACAGACATTTTGTTGATGTTCATATATTAATTCTTCTTGTTTTTTAGTCCTGGCTTCCTTCGATTTGTGAGAGTTTTGTGTGGCATGTCTTCGGATGAAAGAAAAGCATTTCTCCAGTTCACTACTGGCTGTTCAACACTCCCACCAGGAGGACTGGCTAACCTACACCCCCGGCTCACTGTTGTGCGCAAGGTATAGGCTCTTCAGGATACCTCTCAACTTAAGCTTTTTGCTTACAAAAAATCTACATCTGCCACGTAAATAAATGTTAATCTTATAGTTCCTTATCAACCCTCACTATTTTCTGTTAGCCTTTCAGTGCCAGACTCCACTCCAGCTCTTCTCTGGCTTTCCACTGTCATATATATTCTCATAAAAAGGAACTGAGGAAAGGTTTATATAAACTAAGTACACTTCAATCTCTCCTAGCCTTTTTCTGGTTGATACATTCATCCTCTGGCATCTCACTGTTTTATGTAGGAAGTAGAACTGGGTGGGAAGCAGTTTTCCCATCTTGTGAAAATTTTCAGAGATTTCAAAATTTTTCCCTTTTTACATTGGGGCAAAACTGAAACCTTTTGAAATTTTTCATTAGAATTAAGAGAGAGACTGAGCATGCGCACCATCCCAGAATATCCAGTAGCCCAGTGAGTAAGGAAATCACCCGATATGTGGGACACTCAGGTTCAAGTCCTTGCTCTTGCCGGATTTAAAGTAGGAACTTGAACCTGGATTTCCCACATCCCAGATGTGTACTCTAATCACTGGGCTATTTGGTATTCTGGGGTGGGTTCCTCTCTCTCTCTCGCTTGGTTTGACTACACATTTCTGGAGCTGGGAAACCTTTCTGAAGAGAGTTACGCTGAAACTGATACGTTTCTGCAAAAAGTTTCAATTGTGGCAATTTGGAATTTGACAAAAACAACAGGAATCTGTGAAAAAATTCCCAGCCAACTCTAGCATGAAGTAGATTGTAAATTCAGCAGAGGAAAAGGGACGTATGTATTTTTATCATATAGGTATAATACAATAAACTATAGCAGTACATAAATAATAATAATTCTTCCCTATTCTCAGGTTGATGCTACAGATGCAAGTTATCCATCTGTGAATACCTGTGTGCATTACCTTAAGTTGCCTGAGTATTCCTCTGAGGAGATTATGAGGGAGCGCCTGCTAGCTGCTACTATGGAAAAAGGCTTTCATCTCAATTGAATTGCTCTGTGCAACATGGGACATGAGAAACTGTTTATGATATTAGTGAAGCCTCTTGTGTTTGTGTGCAGAAAATATGATCTCCACGCTGTGCTCTGATGAGACTTACCTTTTTTCCACCTGTGAGGCTTTAGGAACACGTGGAAAAAGTTTGTTAGCTGCTAATGACAAAACAAATCCCTGTAACTACACAGCCAGCAAGTAAATGGCACAGAACACTGTGTGATGCTTCAAGGGCTTGCACGACTGGAAATTAAGGTGGTTCTCTTTGTTCCAAAGAGCAGATCTTCAGATTTTCAGTGTTCACGGATATAAATTTCTAAGTGTATTTGTGTAAAGTTTGTCATTTAATACCTTGTACACTACAGTTGCCATCACTGATCCCTGTTTTGCTGGCTTTAAACTAACTGGTCAAAAACTTGCTTCCTTAAATCTTAGAGTTAATGGGCATCACAGCTTTTTCTTTCTTTCTTTCTTTTTTTAATGGTGCCTGCACTATTGGAGTATTCTAGTGTTGTTTTTTCTTTTTCTTTTTTGGGGGAAGGGGGGTTGGTTTGTTTTTTGCATATAATCATGCACAACTTTTTTTTTCCTTTCAACTGGGAATATATTTTGATTTCTTAAATGCCCTGCTATAAATATCAAATCCTTAAGTGTGTTTGTGCATTCAACAATAAAGCTATTAAAAAACAAAACAAAACACTGGTTTCTGGTGCAAGGCACACTTAAAGCAAATTTTACTTTTGGTTGTACTTTCCTTGTATATTATAAACATTTATTTAACTTGTTGCAGTTTGAAATTTAAAAAAATTTCCAATGTGTATGCTCAACAATAATCATTAAAATGTTTGCAGTGTATAAAATTGTCTCTCTTTCTCTCATACTCCTCAAATATGAGTACATAGACTAGATACCTTTGTTTTGATTTGGCCAAATGTAAGTGTTCTAAAAGCATTACTTTTGAAGAAATTTGGTTTATTTTTCTAAGTTTAAGAAAAATAGAAATTGGGGCATAAGAGCAAATAAGCGACCTGTTCATTAGCTTGTCTGTTGGCCAAGCCAGGGCGTTCAGAGTTTTGCAGTGTAGCTTTCTGAGAACTAGCTTGGCAGATACCTGTAGTGCTGCACAGTGTCTTTGGCATGGGCAGCTCTAGGTATTTTGCCACGGCAGGCAGGCTGCCTTCGGCAGCACGCTTGCGGGAGGTCCCCGGTCCCGTGGATTCAGCGGCACACCTGCGGGAGGTCCGCCACAGCTGCGGGACCAGCAGACCCTCCGCAGGTGTGCCTCGCAGCGACCGGCAGAGCGCCCCCTGCCCCCCACCCCGCAACTTGCCGCCCGAAGCAAGCACTTGGCGTGCTGGTGCCTGGAGCTGCCCTGGTATTCGGTATTTTTCAGACATGATATGAATGATACTGAGTTTGCATATTGTATTAGAGTGAATGACTGTACCTCACAACATTTGATTAAAGCTTTTTGAGGGAGCAATGGCTGTCTTGATTGAACCATGTATTGTAACTTTTTTGTGGTGGTCAGTGACTGCTTATAAAAATGAAGTAAATAAGAGGTTACTACACTTTTACCAGAAGTTTCTTGAAACAATCAAAAGCTTATAAGAAAAATGCGTATTTCTCTGTCCCCTCATGTAGCAGTCTTCAGCATGGGGTGTTTCCCATCTCCGGGTCAACTGCAGACAGATCAGATCTGTGCTCTGAGCCTGGGCTTGGGACTGCCTCTCAAAAAGAACTTCCCAGAATTCTAGGCCTCCAGCCAGCACACATGCAGACTCTAGGGCTCCCTTTTGGAAGAGCTTTCACAGGATTTTTAAGAGGTGTGTTGTTTTTTTTTTTTTTTCTTACTGTTTCCTCTTTAGCTTAGAGGGCTTCTTCCTCAAAACTAAGGAGGAGTCTTTGTGGCACCTTAGAGACTAACAAATGTATTACCAAGTGTGAGGTCAGTCTCATGAGACATTCATTTAACAGCAGGATACCAAGGGAGGAAAAATAACTTTTGAAGTGGTAATGATAATGTCCCATTTCAGACAGTTGACAAGAAGGTGTGAATAACAGTAGGGGGAAATTAGTGTTGGGGAAATTAGGTTTAGGTTTTGTAATGACCCAACCACTCCCAGTCTTTATTCAGGCCTAATCTGATGGTGTCCAGTTTGGAAATTAATTCCAGTTCTGCAGTCAGGTCCAGAAAGACAATGTTTTTTAATGGAGGGTTTGAAGAACAACCCCTCTTCTTCCCCCGCCTTTCCTCTCAGAAATGGCAGAGACACAGCAGAGCACAGGAACCCAGCTCCCAGTCGGCGTGTGGGCAAGTTCCATGCCAAGATGGTTGAGCAGGCCCCACTGGTGTATTGAGGCAGTTCAGCAGGCCTCCTGGAAGCTCCTTCCACCAAGTCCAGGGCAAAAATCAGTGGCATAGAGACAGGAGTAAGTAAGGAGTAAGGGTCAGATTGCTTGACAGGGGGAGGGTGCTAGAATGAAAATTCTATGCAGCTGATTGTACTTTTACCATAACCAAATGGATGTCTGATGTAGGTCCCATTGGTTCTTATCTTAAGTATGATAGTCTAAAAGGGAATGAAGCTGGATAGTTTAAATATGGAGGTTTTCACCTCTCAGTATCAGTCTGAGCCTAGTTTACAGTAGCAGGTGATTAGAAAATGAAAGTAATACCAATTGACAGTTCTTTAGTGACTTTTGTGAAAGATGACAGACAGTTATCCATGTCACACTATTTCACTTAAAGACCAGTCATTGAGCTCTCTTCTACTGCTCCTAAAGATTTTTAGATTAGTTTCAATACATTTGGTCAGTATTAGGAAATTTACAACCCTGAGGTACCTCTTCTGTAGATTTTACTCAAGACTTGGACAAGCAGTGAATATACTGTGAAAAACATCTAATGGTATGCTGAGGGTTGGAGGATGAAAAGCTGTGGTGATTGTGATCCCATTACTAACAATTTTGTGGGCTCCCCCAGCCGGCAGTTGTCAAAGAATACTTACATTGCAAACAAGAAACTGACAGGTAAGTGGGAAAAATACCATAGTGAAAAGGAGAACCTTTATTTTCAAGTTTATACGCAAAATACTAAAACAGCACACTAAGAAAACTAAACTACTAAAGTAGCAACTTCCTTTTGAGTATGATAAAGAACAATTAACCTTTGTTTTATCATTCTGATTTTTTTATTAACAGAATGAAGTGTTCAAATCGTTTATTTACAACTTCGTAGTATTCAGTAACCTTTATTACAGCCATCACTATAGCATTTGAGTGAACACAAACTTGACACTGTTCTATACAAAACCATATAAGATAAACCTGTCCTTGTGAAGACAGGACCTAGTAGAAGATTGGTGATATCGGTACAGAAGTTAGAGCTTAAGATCCATACTTATGGAAACAACTTGGAATTATACTAATTCCCTAACTCATCATCTTCATCCCTATAGCTGCCTTTTTTTTCTTTTTTTGGAATGAATGAGGCGAGGCCTGCTCCATACCTAAAACTTAAGCTGACCTAGCTACATCACTCAGGGCTGTGAAAAAGATTATACCCTGTGCAATACAGTTAAGTCTAAACTCCACTGTAGACACAACTAGGTCCCGCCTCTCAAGTAGGTGGATTTACTACTGCAGCTGAAAAACCCTTTCTTTTGCTGTAGTAAACGTCTGCTGTACAACAGGGTAGCTACAGCTGTGCTGCTGTAGCACTTGTAATATAATGCATAGTCACAGACATACAAGGCTTCAGGAATATTATTCCCGTAACAGAATTACAAATACTAAAACAAAATGGTTACTTTTTAGACAAGTGCTGTGTCAACTGACATTTGCCTCATTGAAAAAGTTCCTGTTGGTTCCTTCCCCTCCCAATTTTCACCTTTATGTTGGCATGGCATATTTTTTTCTAGAATTGGAGGAGAAAGGAAGAGGGAATATGCATTAGATTTCTTTGCTTCAATATGTTCCAGCCAGTTGAAAATACTGCAAGAAGTCTCAGAAAAGAGCTGTAGGGATGGTCGTGGGATTTTCAGAATGCTTTGTAAAATACATTCCTCAGTAGGCTTGTTTCCTTCTAGCTTTCTGCCATTTTGTCAAGAACAAATAGAGGTGCAAGAATTCTATTCTTGTTGGTTTCCACGATGCAGCCATTTAACACCATTTCATCCAATATTATGTGCACTCTATCCAAGTTGAACATTATCTAGGAACATTTCAAGTTAAGTAATTTTTATTTACAAGTATTGAACAGTGTGAAGACTTATTCAGAAGGAAATCTTACCTGCCTTTGTCTTAAACATTTCATGTTCTCAACCTTCTTCTCTGATTAAAACTTACAAGTGTGAGTATTTGAAAATTTGCACTTTGAGATTAGGTTAAATTTATTTTAGTAGCACTAATATCCATGTCAGACGTAATATTTTTCACCTAGCAAAGCGTCAGTGGGAACAGATAACTGCAGCTGGCTCTATTAGAGATGAGGCAATGACAGCATAACATAATTTGAACAATTAATATCTGGACAAAGTTTTTAGTATAGGCTTGTCTGACTTCACTGCGAGTTGACAGATTTTATAGAAAGAATAGTTTCTGCTTACCACAGACACAAAATGCAATCAGTAAGATACCACAAACTTGAATGTGACTGAATAATGTTAAGGATATGTCTACATTGCACCTGGGAGAATGCCTCCCAGCTAGTGTAGACAGACCCACTAGCTGTTCTTGAGTTAGCACAGAAGTTGCAGTGTGGGTGTTGCAGTATGGGCGGCAGCCCAGGCTAGCCATCTGAATACATAAAGTCCATGTGGCTAGTTTGTGTGCTAGTAGAACTAGGGCAGGAGGGCTGCCTGGGCTGGGAGGCGTGCTCTCAGGTGCAGTGGAGACAGACCCTAAAAGCACATCTATGTACACTGCATTTCTGTTAAGATAATTCTTAGTCTGTTCATGTCTGACTGATACCAGCATTTTTCAAGGCTGACCATTTTGTATTTTTCCCCTCTCCCCAACATCACTTATTTGGTGTAATGGAAAAATCAAGTTTCAAACTTGTCTAATTTTATAAGCTGATACGCTATTCGTCTATTGTAATTTACACAGAGGATAGCTAAGAGTGATTTCATTAATTTACACTCCTTTAAGGAATAGAATTTAATTCATTTTTAAAATGATTTTAAATATACTTTGTGCCTTCAAGATTTGCCTAGTGAAATAAGGCAGCTGAAAGGCAAAAATCTGAAGCAATAAAAATGTGTGTCCTTTTGTGCTATATGAAACTCTTCCATTAACGTATCTTAACTGCTTTGGTCTTGGCAAATAAATGACAAGTTTTATACCAGCAAAAATGTTCTATATGCACTAGTATTCATTGAACAAATGTGATGTGGGAAAAGTGGGGCTAAGTAAAACATGTTCTGCTTTTCCTATTTCTCTCTAGTCTATTAAATAAATTGACATAAAAAAAGACTACGTATCATGGCTGTCTCCCTGATTCAGAACAATCTACAGGGGAAGAAGTTAAACCTCTCTCCTGCCTTGTCCCCACCTGTTGCTGCTCTTCAGTCTTTCCCTCTGTTCAACAGATCAATCATAGTTTCAGCTTCACTCCTTGTAGTTCTTGGATATAAGTTGGGGATTCTGTTTATTGCAGTGGAGCCAGCAAAAAACTTCACATTCCAACATGAAAACACATCTTTCAACAGTTTGGGGATGGTGGGGTTTGTTTGTTTTGCACCTTCACTACTGCCTCCCGGAACTTGCTTGCCACAAATGTTGTTTGATAGTGTGGCATGAGCTCAGAAAGACAGATGGTCAGATTTGGTTCTATTACTCTGCATTCACACCAGTGGAACTCCACTGTCAGAGTACTCATTCAGGCCCGTGTTTTCAAAGCTGCTTAGGGTATGTCTATACTAGAAATGCTACAGCAGTACAGCTGCAGTGCTTCAGTGTAGACACTCTACAGTGATTGGAGGAATCCTGCTACCACTGTAGTTAATTCACCTCCCCTAGAGGCAGTAGTGAGGATGATGGAAGAATTTTTCTGTCTACCTGGCACTGCTTACACTGGGTATTAGATTAGCATAGTGATGTCTCCCAGGGATGTGGATTTTTCACAACCCCACAGCGATGTGGCTATGCCTATGTCCAGTGTGGACCAGCAGGGCGTGGAATAGCATTCACGTCACACTCATCAGTACCAGCTCCAGGCCAGGGAAGCTAATGATCCAAGCAAACAAAATTTGGTGATGAAGCCTGTTCATGTGCCACCTGAGGCACCTTGCCCATACACTAAGCAATATAGACCAGCCCTAACTAAAGTCTTGCAGTGTGAGTGGAGCAATGCTTACACACCTTCAAAATCTGGGCCTCTGCATTTAATTTAGCCTATGCAGCTTGCAGGCTACAGGTGCTGTAGTTGGCTCTCCATGTTATACTTTTCAAATACACCTCACTGTCTTGCAAGGAATATTTTAGTGTGGAAACAGTTGCAGCAAGAGTACAATAATTTGAGAATTTATGGAAAATAGAATTAGCCCTTAAATTCCCAGTCAGCATCACTAGTGATGCAATGCTGTACATGCAGGAAGGAGGGCCTGTTAAATTCAGATATTAATCTACAGAGCTTCCATGAATAGTCCTAAAATGCCACTACAAGCTTTTTTTAATTTTAGCTTTGTACCAAAGCCAGGTCATTACACTATCTGATAGAACTCTCATGAGAAAAGCCCATCCAATCTTTCTAAAATAGCAAGACACACACACATCCTAAAATTTAACGGGGAAAAATATCCCAAGTAAAATCAGGTACAGGAAGGAGAACTCTCACTCTCTAGACCAGTTTCTCTGGATTACTCTCCCTGAAAAAAATACACAGAGTGAGATCAGTGATTAATTTCTGAAAGTGTATATCACCTGAGAAAGATTACTCATCTGTTTCCCAAACCCTAGATGCCTTGTAGCAGGTTCACTCACAGATAGCATTAAAGAATGATGCCACTTTTAAGTTTCAGGAGCATTTCAGCTTGTTTCAAAATTAATGGCATTGACTTTCCCTTTTAAGTTATCATTTTTAAAAGCCTAACACATACTTAATGGCTAGAGGCACATTTTTGTTACAGGGAGTGAAGTGGTGTCACATCTTTCCACCTGTTAACATGCTAGCCCCTCCCTGCGACGCAACATTCCACAGCTACTCAGCCCTCATTCCAGCAGCAGCTATCTCACCTGTAGCCTGAATTTGGCTAGCAGTTACTGTTCCAGAGAGATTGCACACCTTGATTCTGGTAAGTCTCCAAGCTTCCTTTGCAATTCTATTCCCACCTCCTTTTGCCATGCTGCTCTTGGCAAACATTCAGCTTTAGAGAATGAGCAATCTTGGCTCCTTTCCTGCAAGTCTCACTATGCCTGTCCTCTGCTGTTACATCATTCTATACACAGTTAGACATTTCACTCTGATTGATTATACCCAGGCCACTGTGGGGACATCTGTCCATCATCTTCCTAACTCTTCTACACCAGCAGCCCCCCTCCTGCTTGGCAAGAAACCCACACCACAGGGTGTAAATCATCCAACCTGTGGATGAATCCTGTGTAGAGAGTAGAAAGTAAATCTACCAGATCAACTAGTGTGAGGAAAGGCTAGGCAAGGTGTGTAATTTGACATTTAAATGCTGCAGGAACTGCAACTTGCCTCGTTTCAGACTGGGGAATTTTTTTGTAGGTGGTAGGGCTTCTGCAATATTTAAGAATAATCACAAGTACTAAATTGGATTACTTAATTCTTTGCCCCAAATCTAAGTTGTTAAAACTGGAGCAAGAGATGTAAGATGCAAATAAAGTCCACATCTGTATGTTTCCTGGGGCCTGATATTTGTTGGATCATGTTATCTTCAGTTCTTATCACCTTGTTTTCAACATTAAGTAGACATGATCACTTTTAAAACCAAATTCATGTGGATTTTGGCTACACCAATGTTGCCATAGAGGCAGGAAATCATCACAGGCTCAAGCCAGATGCCCAGTGTACTAACACATGATATCTTGCATATGTGTTTGCTGCTACAGACATCCACATTGTATTTCTTCAGCAGGTATTTTGAATTAGCCTAAGCTGACCCCAATTTATTTGGCAACAGAAATGATTCATTCCCAGGCCATGACTGTTATTTTACATGGTACAAATGGCATTTTGATGGAATAGTTTGCACAGCACTAATACCTAAGGCACTTGTAGTCAAATGTTATATTATTCTGTTTATCTGCTATTCAAACTGCTATCAAAAATAAATGCAAATCTGAATGGTTCACATTACCACCACCGCCACCACCACCAGTTGTATAGGCACATGTTCACACTTCACTCAGCAGACTGAGGAATTGGCTTTTAGTTTTTTCTATACCTTCTAGCCCACAAAAGTTTCTTCCTTTTTTTCTAAATGAGACAGGAATTTTTTAGCTTGTAAGGAGAGTGTTTTAAAATAAAACTGCTCTCCCTCCAAAAAGAGTGTACGGGTGTACTACAAAATTGAAGATATGAGGCCTAATATATAAGTGGAGACACACCAGGGATGAATTTGGCCCAATAGTTGTACTAGCAAGATTCGAGGACCTTTTCTTAAGTCAATATTATCAAATAAGATAATTTATATGCTCCCTAAATTCCATAAACCCCCATTCAAATTTCCAGGCAAATCTATTAGGGTGGTTTACAGTTGGAAATTTGAACCATGGCTGAAAATGATTCTCTCATGGGATGTCTCTGACAAAGAAGGGAAATGGGTTTAAGAGCTAGCATAGGCTCTCTGCACACTGAAACAGTATTGAAAATCATCTTCAGTCTACACCAGAGTTCCCCTAAAGTGTGTAACCACCTACTCTGTTAAGTAATGCATGCAGCAGGTTGCCAGGTGTGCATCTCTTAGCTACACGCACACTGTTGCCACAGTTAGTATGTATAAATCTGATTAATATTATCCATGCATTAGTTAGAATATTCCTCAGTGTGAAAAGTCTGACAAAAGGCAATTAGGATTCAAAGGGATGTCACCATCCTAAATGATTTCAAGTTCAAATTTGGATAAATACATATACAAAATACACCCATACGGGGGCATAAGTAGCCATTTGTATGTACAACTACCCAAATTGTATGCTTAGTCCCCAATTCAGCAAAGCACTTACGCACATAATTAAGTCTATCCCTCTTCAACAAAGCCCTTAATGAATTCAACACAGACAGTGTACTCCTTTTTTTAACGCTACTAGATGGACCAGAGAGTTCCAGTGAAGTCTGTTCCCTAGCTTATGTGTAGATGTACATGCTTTTAAAAAGTTATTGGAAAAAACTACATATGATGCCTTTTGCTGCTTCAGTAAAGAAGTATAAGAACAGATAGATGAAAAATAAAAATGTTTCTATATTTTAGCTATAAAGCATCGAAGTAGGCATAAGGCATCGAAGTAACATGATTCTGAGCATTTGAGTGTAGGGTGGTTAAGTATGTACAATGTCATTTCAATCATTGCTGCTGTCATGACCAATACCCAAGATTCCCCATCAAGGGCATACTCTTGTTCCCATTGATGGCAACAGCAAAACTTCCATAGAAGCAGGATCACAGTCCATGTTTAATCCTGTAATAGCGGGTACCTTTTTCTACTGTGGCTGAAGGCACTACTGTAATGTTAACTTTCTTTGTTATTGGCAAGGTATTTAAATTTACCAAAAATAGTGAAACAAGGTAAACCAAAAAATAACCCATCATCCCACTTCTCTGTATCCAAACGTGATTATACAGTTCTTCTTTGTAACTAAGCCCTCCATCTCATTTAACAAGTTACCTTCAGAAAAAAATTGCTCCATGCCAGCATTGTCTTTATATTGGTACTGAGATTTTAAATAGAAGGTTCTTCATTAGCAGCAGCTGCTGCCAGACCCCAGGAATGTGCTACTTACTCTAACTGCAATATTCATTTGTTAAATCATAACATGGTACTGCTTTATCTTGAATGTCTGCCAAGTAGTACTATAAGGCAGTCAGAACAGGAATACAGAAAATGACAAATGGATTGGTGGTGATACTGGAAAGGATACATCTAATTCACTCTGGAAGAAAAAAGATAGGTGGATATTAGTTTTAGTCAGATGATAATCTGACTTGTTTCACCTCACGATCATTAAGCATTACATACCACTTCTCCTTTGGATGAAGAAGGAAAGGCCTGTCAGAGCACAGATATAAACTTCCAGGATAGCTTGATTTTCTCTGGTGGTTTGTGCAGGTCCGTGCTCAGTTATATCATGCTCGTTAATGTGGGCTCTGAGTGCTTGTGATGTATTATCTTGGCCTCCATGACAAGTTAAGATTCTTCAGAATTTAATTTTTTATTGAAAAATTAAACTTCAAAGAATTATGGTTGCCAAGCAATAAAACTTTCTGAACATATGACACTATGCAGTGCTGTCTTACTGAGTCTTAAGAAAGACATCGTGAGATAATAACTGAGCATAGGGATGTGGATGCAGCTGTGCTCTTGAGTCCCAGCAAAAAGCTCTGTTCCAAACAGTGGAGCTCTACTGTGTCATCTGTTCCCTCCTTATTGTCTCAGTGATTAAAATTCTGCCATAGAAGGGTGGAACTTCCTGGAAAGGAGATGAAGTTGCCACTGGGCTTCCTTATCCCTGATTCAGGGTCCTACATTCTACCCTTGATTTTTATGCAAAAAAGTCTACTGACATAGTGAAAGGGTTGCTGTGAATTGAGGATATCATATGGCAGAAACTCATAGCTCTGGTTTATGAAACCTAAAGAAAACCATAATTCAGCCCTCTCCACTGAATGAGTTCAACATCCCCATTAAAAAAGTTTTTGTATATCACAAAAATCAAACTTCGGGTGACTGATCAATTCAGTTTATACTTAAGATTTTTTTTTTTTTTTTTTTTTTTTAAATGGTCACCGGGCACCAAGAGGCACAGATTCCAAACAGTGCGCCTGGTTATATTTGTGTAGCTACCATCAAAATCAAGGGGAGTCCCAGAGTTAAATCCCATAGGTAGCTTTGAAAACCTGCTCCTGATTCTGTGAATGTTTTCTCTAGTACAGCAGCATAAGGTCTGATAGCTAAATTTAAGATTGGAAATTCCATGAGATAAAAATAGCACATGCAAGAATGTTTAAAACTTGCAAACCTAAAAATATAAAGATGACAAACTGTCTTGCTCTAGAGGGACATATGTTCTTTTCCTTCCCTCTGCTTTTTTTTGCATTGTTTTTCTCTTTGTGTTGTTGTCATCATCACAATTTAGAGTGCTGCTAGAATTATGTAAACAACGAGGAGTCTGGTGGCACCTTAAAGACTAACAGATTTATTTGGGCATAAGCTTTCGTGGGTAAAAAATCCACTTCTTCAGATCTAGAATTGGGTTTTTTACCCATGAAAGCTTATGGAAGCAGTGGGTTTTTTACCCATAAAAGCTTATGCCCAAATAAATCTGTTAGTCTTTAAAGTGCTACCAGACTCCTTGTTGTTTTTATGGATACAGACTAACACGGCCACCCCTCTGACACTAGAATTATGTAAATATCAATATTAATTTAATACAGTACAGATTTATTCCCTTAGCTCTGTGGTCTCCACCAGAATCTCTATCTGGAATTATAGGCCTCTTATTCAGTGGCCTGCTATTTATTCTATGTGGTATATGCTATTAAAAACAGAACTGTAGTATGTGATTTCTCTAACCCACCCCTCTTTTTAGTTCAAGTTTTAAAGCCCAACTGCTTTGAGTAATGTAGGTTCTGTAGCATGATGCAATCAGTAAATTGTACATTATATAGGCTAAAAGCTTACAATTATTAACTAGAAATGGATGTGCAGCATCTGTTAAAGTTGGTAGATTCACAAGGTACTATAATGTATTTGTGCTAAGGCAGACAGACTTTTACTATGTTAATACTGCCTCTACTTTCATTCACAGCTGAAAACATTAAAACTTAGGAAAAGGCTGGCAGCAGACTTAGATCAATTAGAGAAAGAAAATGCTAGTAAATTCTGCTACACATGAGAAATAAAATTCCATTCCTGGTATGAGTGCTAAGGTTGTGACTGCAATTGTAGCAATGAGTTTCCAACCTCAATGCATTACAGAACTGGGGGACACTGTAGTGGCCAATCTTCTGTTAGCCTGAGCATGGTTAGTTGGGAATTTTACTCCTAACACCATTTGACCCATACTGTAAAGGTGATAACCTTGCCTAAATCTATCTTCTGTGTCAACAAATTCACACATGGAGTAACTTTAAGATCAGCTCTGCTGGCCTAGGTCTGCTGTAGAAAATGTTAGCATTATTATTGGGAAATCAAAGTTATAAACCTTATCTTTAGTATGTACAGTTATCGATGGCACACCATGGAGTCGATGGACTCAAGAAGGATCTGTACCCACCCTCTTTTGCCAGAGGAAGAATAACTTTTAGGGCATGTCTACAATAAAAAAAAATAAAAATAAAAAAATTACTTGTGTTAGCTAACAGGTTAAAATAGCAGTGAAGGCATGCCAAGTCAGCTTTTAACTCTATTTAGCAGCTCAAGTTCAAATCTATATGGCAGCCTGAGGCTGAAAGTGAGCTTCAAAGCTGAGTTTCCATGTCTTTACTACCCTAAGCTAATCCACGTTAAGAACATTTTTTTCCAGTGTAGACACACCCTTACACAGAGACTTTGAGCCACTCATGCTGGGGAAAGGGTAGGCTATCCAACCAAATTAAAAAACTATGTTGAAACTATTAAAATATATCTATATCTAAATTTGTTTCTAACATGATTTGTCCATCCTGTGTGGATAGGACCAAACAATGTCAGAACCACGTAAAACAACATGTGTTTTAGTCTATGATCACACTGGGTGGCCAAACTGGAACCACATCAGAACTTGATTCCCAGACTCTGACTGTATCTATGCAATACCTTTTCTCTTAAAAATTCCCACTGCTGCATTGCTACCAATGGTACAATAGTGGGAGTGCCAGGATAGATTGGCAGTTGGTGTTTCAATCAGTGCTTTGTCCAACCCTGCTCTGACTGGGAGGGTACATTGGTGCTTTCTCCACTTCTAGCACCACTGGAGCTTATCTGTGGGTGGCAATGGTGGGAAATTTAAAGAAAAATAAATCTAATATAGAAAAGACCAGTTTAAAGGCTAGTGTAGATGGGGCTATTCAGAGTGGGATGCATGTAGGTTCCTGAAGGACCATTTGCTGGATAAACATACAAAAAGACTGTTTCCTAGCACAAATATTTTTGCATTCAATATCTAATAGTTGATAAGCCATATATACTTATATTATTGTATGTTACAAAGTAAAGAACTTTGAAAAACTTCCTGATACTCCCTTGTTACAGTTGGCACAGTCACACCAAAACTCTCCACATTTTACATGTTTATAAACAAAAATTCCCACCCCCTCTTTCATTTGTGTTGTCTCTGAACAATCTGCCCACAAAGGCTTTCAAAGAAAGGAAACGTTTTGCAATGGATTCTGTCTCACTCACCACTCTGCTGAAATATCTGTCCAAAACCTCCACAAAATTATGAATTAGTTCATATACAGCCATCTCATTCTGAAATATAAATTTAAAGCAAGTGAAACATTAAATGAATGGATAGAAGATACGCTACTCGTTCACATTTTATTTCAACATAAGATGCATGCTTCTTTGAAATCAATTAGAAAATAATTAGTGAGTAGCACAAATAAGTATGCAAGCTTAGGCTCTCTTAGTATTACCTGTAGAAATGTACATAGACCATTATTACATATTATATCAAAGCCAAACAACCCTACAGCTGACCTAGAAGAAGGCATTACAGCAATGAGCAGCCACTATCCTCCTTGGCACGTGGCCATGACTATGTTACAAGCTTTTGTATTCATTTTGAAGACCTAGTGCTGCTAAAACAGTATGAACACTAACATACAGTGGGCTCAGGCATTCTCAGCATAACATCATGAAATACCAAAGTGTAGACTCTGACATAAAAAACAATGCTAAATGCTCAAATTTGGTGTATGTTAGCAATGACACCATTGCTAACACTGGTGGAACTGGAAAATGGATACTAAACTTAGCAGTGTAGACAAGACTTCCCAGCAAAAGATCTAAGCAAGCTCTTTCTCCTTGCTATCCCACTCAACAGTAAAGTATAAGTATTTCCGTTACTTCCACTGTGCACAATCACACTGGTCTTCTCTGCACTGGGAAACTTTTGCTAAAATTTACTATTGTTGTTCACACTGATTCAGCTCAACCAGTGGGAGGGCCCGTTTACAAAAAGAACCATCAGCTGCTGATGTTAAGCACTAGGACATATTGGCCTGCATTGAGCCGGGTTAGGTGACATATCATCTGGAGTTCTGTCTACACTAATGCTACCTTGGGAAAAAAATTTAGCAAAATAATCCTTGTGAAGACACACTCATTGTGAGAGTTTACAGGCCTGGCTACCAGAACTTCCTTGAGACCAGAAACCAGGTCTTGAATTGGCCAAAATGGCTCACAAGTGGCAAATGACCCCTGCCTCCAAAAAAAACCCAACCCTCCCCATCAAAAAAACCCTATTGTGGCCAATGCAGTTTTTACTCATGGAGCCAAATCCTGAAATTTTGCTGAGAGTTTTATTCCTTGTGTAAGAATTTAGTACAAAATTGAATAGGTACTTTCAGATCTGGCCATAATCTTATAACTTGTGTTTTTTTTGTTTAAGATGAATTGAAAGAAAAATACCAAGTTACAGGAATTAGGGCCAGACTGGGAAGTATCCTCCTTGGTTTTACTGACTGTGGTTCCAGTTTGGGAAATCAAAGTTATTCAGGCCAGCACTTAAACATGTGCTTAAGTCCCACTGAAAATTAAAGGTAAGCATGTGCTTAAGTGTTGCCCTCAACACAAATGGACTTAAGCACATGCTTTGTTTTCTTGAATCAGAGCCTAAAATAATAGTCACTTTCAATCATAGCACTTCTTTTTCTCACCAAGAACACTACATCTGCCTAGCCTATCAGAATGGCAGCTGCTTGCTTCTCTGGACTCAGTTGTCATGGCCAGTGACATCTAGCACAATGAGCAGTTGGGACAGCACCTTAGACCAGGCACTGGGCTTGGCTGTAATGATGCTGATATCTGTTGAAAAAACCCAACTCCATCCATCAAGTATCAGTTTGCAAGACAGTATTAGTATCACACTCATTAGGAAACTCTATGTGACAGCAGTTCAGACTGCTGTAGTAGTAAGAAGTCCAAAGAGATTATTTCTTTCTTTTCCTCCACACCACTTTATATTTGATAGAAATAAGGGTGCTTTCAGAATGACACCTTGAAATTCTCTAACTGAAACTGCTTAGGGAAAGAAGATGGAAAAAGAGGCTGTAGTGAGGTGTGGCCTCCCTCAGAGGATGATGCGGAGGGAATGTCACAAGCCGCCTGGTAGATGGAGCCAGGAGGACCATGCCTCGCACGTTGGAAGCGGAGAGGAGGGACGGGAAGAGGAAGTATAAAAGGCCAGCCCAGCAGCTCAACTGGGGAGGAGCTGCTGAGGGAAACAGATGTCTTCTCTGCTGCGGGAGCTGGGATGCTGAGGAGAATCAGAGCTTCCCCGACGGTCTGCATGAGCTTCCTGAGACCCCTGCCAATGAAGAACTGCTACTACTACCCATGGTGGTATATCCCAGGGAGATGAAGGATGACCCCTGGATGCATGTACACCTGAGGCGGAGAGTAGGAAGCAGCTCAGGGAAACTAGATTACAGTCTGGTTAAGAGATGGCCTAATACAAGGTCACTGTGTTGCAGGTGGATCCCCGCTGACCCAATGGTAGACCACTCTGCCACTATTAGAGCCCTGAGCTGGGATGTGGTGGAGTTGGGTGGGCCTGTATCCCTCTGCCACCTCCTTAAGCCAGGAGGCCTGTGCTCCTTGGACACCCTTGCTGGAGCCCCTTACACGGTGGTTGGGGTTCCAGCTCTGCCTGACTGCAGGCCAGAGCCCTTACTGTTTACTGCCCCACCCTACTTGAGGGCTAGCTTATAACTGCTCCATTCTGACCACTGGCCAGAGCCCAGACTGTAGACCCTTCCCGCTTGAAGGCCAGGGCCCAGAGTACCGCTAATTCCCTCTAGCAGACCAGAGTGCAGAGGCAGATGTGGAAGGATGGCCATAACCACTTACAGAGGCATATTCAAAGATTAATTTAAATCCACATTAAACATTTTTCACAGATTAAATTTAATCTCTTACCTCTGTTTCATTGATTCCAACCACTATGAAAAGGGCTGCATATTGTCGGTACACTAGCTTAAAATCCTTATATTCAATGAAAGAGCACTGGATAAAAATGCAAATGGTTAAACATTAACTGCCACATTAGATATAATTTGTTACTATACACAACTTGCTTATTAAATATACTGTTGTGCACACATAGGGCCCCATCTCTCATTTACCGAAGTTTCACGAGTGTAACTGGTTCACTTTAATGAAGTCACTCCTAACTTACTTACAGTGGAGTAAAGGAGAGAATCATAGAGTATCAGGGTTGGAAGGGACCTCAGGAGGTCATCTAGTCCAACCCCCTGCTCAAAGCAGGACCAATTCCCAACTAAATCATCCCAGCCAGGGCTTTCTCAAGCCTGACCTTAAAAACCTCTAAGGAAGGAGATTCCACCACCTCCCTAGGTAATCCATTCCAGTACTTCACCACTCTCTGAGTGAAAAAGTTTTTCCTAATATCCAGCCTAACCTCCCCCATTGCAACTTGAGACCATTACTCCTTGTTCTGTCATCAGGTACCACTGAGAGCAGTCTAGATCCATCCTCTTTGAACCCCCTTTCAGGTAGTTGAAAGCAGCTGTAAATCTCCCCTCATTCTTCTCTTCTGCAGACTAAACAATCCCAGTTTCCTCAGCCTTTCCTCATAAGTCATGTGCTCCAGCCCCCTAATCATTTTTGTTACCCTCCGCTGGACCCTTTCCAATCTTCCAAGAAGAATCAGGTCCACAAAGTATGAAGGGTTTCTCAGTCCTCACCCCACAATCTCCTTCCAGAGGTAAAGGAAGTTAAGAAAATATTAAGTTATTAGATAGGGCTTTTCATCTGTGGATCTCAAAGCATTTTATATCAAGGAGAGTTTTATTCACACTTTACAGATGAAAAACCTGAGGCACACAGTGGTAAAATGATTTGCTCAAGATTACACAGCAGATCAGTTGGGCATCCCTCTTCTCTTCCCTTATCTCTCCAAACAAACATTTTAAAGATGACAGGGAGAAAAACATTGTCAGGTAGAAAATTATATCTGTGATATTGATAGATAGATGATATTAGGGCAATGGGTTTCTATTTCTTGCTTTCTATCTTTAGACTTGTGGGGGAAAATAGAAAACAAACATCTATTTCAGAATCTATATTGTTATGGCATGAGTCACCAGATAGTGCTGTTACACACAATGTCACAAGATCCTTTTTCTTCAAATGTGAGCACTGTTAAATCTTTAAAAAAAATGCTGTATTGTTGTTAGTTTTCTGAATATTTTAGGGGAACCGTTGCAAACAGCAGCAGAGTTTGCTCTCAACCTTAATCTCTCTAATTAGAGTATATTATTGAGGCAAAATTCTTTCCTGGGAACTGGGCAATGGTGTCTTTCCTGAGATTCTAGAAAGGGGGTATTGACTGTGTACTGTCTGGTCACTTCTGTTCTAGGACTGGTGTGCAGAGTGTAAAATAAACAAGTTGCAGTAAAAATATACCCACATTCCATGTAATTGATTTATCCCCCAATGAGAAACTGACCTGCAAGAACCTGACATTTGTGCAGTATTGTCAGATCTTGCCATTTTATTGAGTATCGAAATATTTGGTGTTTTTCGTAAAGCCCCAACTCCTGGAGCCATGTAATTACATGAGTATCCCAGCTTTCATTAAAAAAAATTAATATATATGTTTATAATCTTTGTGGCTGCAGACAGAAGTCTGAAAATGTGAAACTCAAATGCTTAAAAACCAGAAGGGAAATAAGTCCCAAAGTCTGTCTTCAAAATCATGAGATTTTAAAAAAATCTTACTATTTTAAAGGGTCTGACTCATGATTTTTTAATCTTTAGGGCTGGCATTACTGCATCCACTACTGCTTGGCAGAGCTGTGATAATTTCCATCTATTATATAAAGGTCAATGTGCTAGGTCTGGTGAAAATATCTAGGCAAGGGAGAAAAATATATTCCTCTTCTCCTTTGCCCTGGAATTTTCAGCCTCCCTAGGAAGAGGTGGAATCCTCTGTAAGAAAACCAGGTTTCTAACCTGAAAAACACTTGTCTATGCAGTATACAACAAACACTTACTTTTAGTCTCAGCATAGATACAAATAGAATAATGACATACAATGGATATGTACAGCTCTTCTGTTGTTAATTATTTACATAACTTTTTTTTGTCAGAAGAGAAGTTAGACAATTCCTAACACAGGAGAAATAAATAACTCTCTGTCACTGTCTTAGAACTAATACACATGCCATCTTGTTCACTTTGGCACCAGCTGGTTGTCACTTATTTTCAATATTGTATATTATACCTAAAAACATGTGAGATGTTGCTTCTGGGCAATAGAACATCAGTGGGAAACGAAAATTCACAAACCCCAAATAGCCATATTCTGTCATCTTATGCACATTGAATAGTACTGTTCTATGCAATTAGTCCCATTAAAATCAACAATAACATTCTCCCAGACCATCAGGAATAACTTTGCTCCTTCAACTCACCTTCCCTTAAAAGTTGAGGAAAGAGAAGAGCACTCAACACACTTGATCAAATAGGGAAGTGAACTGGGAGTGTAGCTGAGTTCCAGTCTCTGACAAGGCATTGCCCGCAGCCCATTCCCAGTTTAACCAGGGATGCTAGTAGGTCAAAGAACTTCTGCTGGTCTCATTTACTGCAATATCATATGATGAGAGACATGCACTGTGAGGTAACCAGGGCTAAATGAGTGAAATCTGAGCTCTACTGAAGTCAATGGCAAAACTTCCATTGCTTTAATAGGGCCAGGATTCCATCCAGGCTATTTAGTGCTTTACACATCAGAACCAACACCTTGACTTGCACCCAAAAACAATAGAGAGCCAGTGCAGGCTGCAGAGAACATGTGCAAGGATCTCCTTGAGAGAAGCACCGCTGAGCTGAGCTGAGCAGGCAGGCAGATTCTACATTAGTTGAAGTCTCTGAATGTTCTTCACATGCTGTAGAATATAAAATGTATAGGAATAATCCAGAGCTAACAAAGGTACAAGTACCTGTGTCATTATCATGTATTGATACATGGTTAGGAATACTGGCTCATACATGAGTTGATGAGCCCTCTAAACTTCATTTCAAGTATCATATCTTTGTACAGCATGTCTAGAATTTGCCAATATATATGTAAAAAGAGGGACTTTCGTATCGGGTAAAATGGAAGATATTAAAAAAAAATCCTCAAAAGTCATTCAAGTTCTATAAGAAAACAATTGTGTTTTTACTCATCAACTTTGGAGTTGGATAACTTGGAAACCATGTATCAAATCAGGACAGAATTCCTTAATAGTAATTCATCTAGAATATGGCACAAAGCCACACCATTATTTTAGCCATCTGACCTTGAGGAAGGCCGCATGGACAAAATATCGGCAATTTCAGGAATACAGAGCAATGTTAGCATTAAAGAGAAGTGCAAGTTTTGTTTCTATTAGTTAGCAACAGCACTCATCAATTTCTATAGCATATTTGGGGAAAAAAATGGATTTTCTTGAGAGAACCTGATTCTTCCACTACATTTATAATAAATCAACTATAGAGAAAAAGAGAATAGATTTACATATGAACTTTCATGTCAAGAAATACCCTGGCAGCAAAACCTAACACAAAACATTCTAATATTTCTTGAATGTAGTTCACTGTGTAATATTCTTTTCTTGGTTCTATTTCAGATAAAACGGCTAGATTAGAAGAAAAAAAAAAACATACTTGCTCTCTTGAACGGGAAAGGCAATTTTTGATTACTTCAGCTTCCAGCATTGTCCGCTTATGAATTTCCACATGTTCATAATACCTGGAGAGTCTTGTTTGACCTTGTTTGTTCACCATGAGAAAAAACTTTATCATTTTTCTGTTCGGCTCAGAAATAGTCTGTTTGTTACAGGAAGCGGGTAAGCGGGAACTGTATTTCTGAAGAAAACAACAAAAAAAGATACATGCAAGTTATGAAGCACTTTTGAAGAAGCATGTAGTTGGTGTTGAATTTTGTATTCACTGTGTCTGATGTCAGTGTACAACTGATGTAAGCAAGAAGAAAATCAAGCCCGTTGTCTTTCCTAATACTGTTGGTGTTTTTAATTTGAACTCACTCTTGTATGAAAGTGCTGACCAAGTAGAAGCCCAACAAGATTCTTCTTCTGTGCATCAACACCAAAGATAGTCACCTAGATATTTTCAGATTCTTACTGTAAGGGCAAGTATCATTTTACTAGTAAAGATGAGACTTCTAATGAGATAACATAACTTAGTGTGAGAATTAGTATGTTAATATCTGTATTAAACCTGTGAGCATTGTGTAGAATTAGTCTGGTGTAGAATTAGTCTGAGTTTAGTATTCATACAGTTAACTGATATGCTGTGCCTTCTCTCCAACCAAATTTCCTTGTAAACGCTTAGTAAACATTACTTACTTCAGGGTATTCTCTCTTAAAAGCATTAACCATATACATAGGGCTATCCTTTTTGTTCACAACACACTGGCAGAAAGCCGCATATGAATGTTAAAGGATTTTAATTCCACTAGAAACTGTAAATGTAGGGCAGCATTTTCCTCCCCAGTGTTTATAATGGGTTTCAAGGGTTGAATTCTGGCTAGTAATTGTGCCTATGTGTTTGCAGGAACAACCTTGGGTCACAGGAAAGGACAGAACAGATTGTTCTCCTGATCCTGGACTTCTCCAAACCTACAAAAATGTTACTCTATGATTGTAGATATTGAGTAGGGGGGCCTAGGTGACAGGGGTGTAGCCATCTTTCACCTCATTGGCCTTGTCATCTGGTAGTGCAGTGCAGTGCAATGTTTGCAGTGCTTCCCAAACGTTTTACCAGAACAACCTACCAACTGCATTTTCTCTGTTTTTATGATTTGCCATTACATATATGGACCAGTCTGCCCCGACTATCACAACCCTAATCCTGCCCTGGCCCTGGTGGGGGTGGTTGGAGAGCAAGTCTGCCCTGCACTTACCCCACAGTGAGGGCTCCTGTCCTGCATGGCTGGGCCCCGCTCCCTGCTCTAAGCACTGTGACCTGGTGCATGGGGTTGAAGTCCCATTCAGGTCAGGTCTGGCCACCCCTCCATCATGACAGAGGGGCAGCTGAACCAAATCTAAGTAAGTGGCATCGAGACATTGTGCTGAGCCCCTGTACGCCAGTTCACAATGCTGGAACGAGGAGCTAGGCCCAGACCTGTGGGACAGCAGCCACCACTGCAGGGTAACCTTGCTTTAACCACCCTACTCCATCCTCTTTGCTCTCCCCTGCAAGGGCCTCAATTCTGCAATGGGCCAGAAGGAGTGGATCTTTGCAAAGGACAGGGCCCAGAGATAGATTAATCTGGTCCTGGCCATTGCAATTCATCTAGAACCTTCCCAAATTGTATCTTTTAAAGTCTGCACACATGAAGATTACTCTTGTGGATTAATCCGCAGGGATGTTTGTGCAGTTGGCCAGAACATGTTCACATATTTACCTTACTTTTTAGTTTCAATATACATCTGTTTAAGTGGAAGTTTAGTGCTAGAAATTGGCCCCGTATACACAGTGCAAATGTCTAAAGCATATTCTGCTCTCATTCCGCCAGCACAACTTCAATATTTTCATGCAAATGTGAGTGCAAAATATACAACAGAGACCCATTTTAGCAATAATAGTTAATTTCACATTAGGAGTTCTGTGAACTGCAGTGGACAATTTTCCCTTGGAAACATGGCTACTTGCACATTTTTCTGCTAGCATCCTAACCAATATGGGTAGTTTGAATCAGCAATTCACATAGTCGGTATCCTACCAATATATAAGATTAATGCAGTGTATGCTGGCTCAGACACAAAGTAGGCCTGCTCACTCTTTCTTAACTTGGTGACCTAATATCTAGCACTTTCAGTGGAACTATTGTTAATGAGGGGTGACCAAAGCACAGAATATGATAACGTGATATATGACTGTGCGTTCTTTAATACAGTGTCAGCCTCCTGAGACTAGGGGTCCTAGTACACAATTGTCCATCTTGATTTGAGCATTAGGACCTACTGAGACCTGTATTTTCCAGTCTGTATCAATGTACTAAAGATAAAGGCAGTATCTTTAGATAATATAAAGTGGCTCCCAGGATACATTCACAGTGGAGCTGGAAGTTGCCTTCCAGCCTAGGTACACAGACTTGCATTAGCTCCACTTGAGCTAGCATGCTAAAAATAGCAGGGCTAGCTACTAGAGTCCAAGTCTGTCCAGTAGCTGAGTCTGCGCTCAGGTGATTAGCCCGAGCCACTTCTCTTTCAGCAACATCCATGCTATTTTTAGCATGCTAGCTCTACTTGAGCTAGCATGAATCTGTCTTCATGGGCTGGGAGGCACACCCCAGCTGTAGTATAGATACACCGTTAGGCTCCTGAAGAGATGTCTGTGGATCTTAGATGGCCAAAGTTTGGTTTAACAAACTTGGGTTAAATAAATGTTAACAAAAAATGCCACTGAAATGCAGTTTGGAGCATAGTATATATTCTACACATAATACCTAATGAAAAATTCTAATAAAAGAGGGTTGAATATATATGCAAAAGCTGCCTTATAAACTGCCATCTTATATATTTCAAAGAAAATACAAAAAGCTTTTCCAAGTTGCAGACTGATAGCCTGCAAAATATAATTTTAAAAAATGAATGGCTTTTAAGTTAGAACTTTTTTTTTTAAATACCAGAAACCAGCCGCAGTAATGTTTTCCATCTGTCTTTCTCTAGCTGTTTGGACTTACTGGCCTATATGCTCCTGTGGTTTGTGTGTTAAAAGTGTAGCAACTTGCTGCAAAAGCAGTCTCGAAATTCTAACCAACAAGTCATGCTGCCTACCTGGTGCTTTACTAAGCTGTAACATCAAAAAATGGTTCCATAAGAACAGCAAATTTCAGCAAGGAGGTGTGGCCTAAGGAAATGTGAGAGAAGCCTGGGCAAAACCCCAATACAATATATATTATCCTGGAAAAACAATGTACATTAATACAGAAAGTTGAAAGGGAAGCAATTCAGAAAACAGAATAAATCAGGACAACTCTAAGCAGCATTAACATGCTGTCAGCAAACATCCACACAATACAACCTTCTCAATAGATACCGTATATACTCGTTCATTAGCCCGTTCATTTACAAGCTGACCCCCCAAGATGGATACGTAAAAATAGCAAAAACTGTATGACCCTTTCATAAGCTGACCCTATATTTCAGGGGTTGGCAAACTTTGGCTCCCGGCCCATCAGGGTAAGCCGCTAGTGGGCCTGGACATTTTGTTTACCTGCAGAGTTCACAGGCACAGAGCCCCTCAGCTCGCAGTTGCTGCAGTATGCCATTCTCAGCCAATGGGCGCTGCAGGATGCAGCATAGCCTGAGGGACGTGCTGGCCACCCATTTCCACAGCTCCCATTAGCTGGGAACGGCGAACCATAGCCACTGGGAGCTCAGGAGCTCCCTGCCTGCGAACACTCCAGGTAAACAAAACAACAATGTATCAGATATTCAATTCAATAATTCCATAGAGTTTAAAATCATCAAATTTTGGTGTAGACCCATTGATAAGCTGACCTCCGCTCTTTGATGCTTCACTTTTTTACCAAAAAAATTTGGCTTATGAACATTTATATACAGTATTTCAGCAGACTTTGACCATTTGCAAATGCTGAAGATGAGCAGGTGCTATCTCAGACTGCAAAGAACTTGGGAACAATTAGCTGAACACGTCCATTCATTTTAGCTACTCCTGCAGATGCTGCCATATGTGTAACAGTGCAGGGCTCTCCGTTTTCTCGAATATTTCATCCCCATCTTTTGCATCTCTTCAGTAGGTGTTTCTGGCAATAAACATTTTTTTCTTCACGACTAGGTAGCATTTTATGTATTAACCTATACAGCTATTTTTGTAGTATATTTTTGTGAATCTCAGCCCTTTCTGAACCTTTTTACTACAGAGGGGAGCATAAAGCCCACAGAAATTAAACATGGAACTAGGTTCTTAGATTGAGTTCTCTAGAGCAAAGACCGTCTATCTTGCTTGCACAATGGGGCCTTGATTGGGTTCTTTAGGTGCTCTGCTAGAAATAATAATAATCTTGTTCATGCTGCTACTAATGCAAGATTGTTCCCAGTAGTATACAGTTTTTCTTTTTGTCCAGTCCTGTTTTAAGTGCCAGTACTCGCAGCCTTACTTTCATTTGAACACTATTCCACAGTCTAATAGAACTAATAATACACATCGTATATCAAATAAAATTAAGTTGATTGTTACCACCAGCTTTTTGATCACATATTTTAAAAACAGGCTTCTTGATTAAACATTTGCTTGCCAAATTCGAGCCAAGCGGGGAGTATCAACACATATAGGTTCCAGACCTCTGAAAGAGATAGCACAGAATTTCAGCCTGTGCCTCCCACTCCTATAAAGGACCACGTAGTGAGCTGGAGTGGCCTCCCACTGAGCTGGAGTGGGGAGGAGTCACTCTGTGATCCCTAGTAGGTGAAGCCAGGCCAGACTTGCCCCTCCCGCCAGAAGCCAATGGGTGGGACAGGAAGTATAAAAGGCAGAGTCTCTAACCTCTAACTCAGTTCAGTCTGAGCCAGGGAAAGGAGCAGATGTCTACAGGCTGCTGCAGCTCCCTGGAGATGAACCTGTGTTGCACCACACCCTGCCCCTGGAAGAGACTGACCCAAGTGAAGAACTGCCAAGTCTACTGCTTGCTGCATGTCCCAAGGAGATGGAGGATATCTGTAGAGTGCAGGTACCCAGCAAGGGGATTGTAGGAAGCAGCCCAGGGAAACTAGATTTTTTTAGTCTGGTTGGGTTGTTGCCTGAATCTATGTCAGTGTGTTTTGGCTGGCTCCCTGCCGACCCACTGGTGGAACACTCTGCTGCTGTTAGGGCCCTTGGCATGGCAGCCTCCCCACCTTAGGCCAACAAGTCTGTGCCTCTTGCCTGCCCTGCCTGAGGGCCTGAGCTTTAAAACTGTTTGTTGGTCCTGCCCTGCCTAAGAACCTAATCCCTGATGGTGGTGGTGCTCCAGAGGGTAATGAGGCAAAGTGGTCTCCCAGTGAGCTAGAGGGGGAGGGACCATCACTAGCTCACTACAGGCCACTTACATCTGACCTCTATGTTGCCTGCACCAGGAGGGAGAAACCCTACCCTAGATGGCTAAGGGGTTTTACAGGTCCTGTTTGCCATTGTAGAGGCATGCTCTTTAGCCAGACAATATCTTCCACAGTGTGTAACTGAAATGATGATTGAGCCACACCTACAACACTGTTGCTGTGTGTCTTATTTTTCAGATTACACCAGAAATTCCCTGGAATACAGTATTTGAAGCTACCCACAGATACATCAGTTATTCTGATGAGGCCTCAGCAGGAACCTCTGTCAGTCGTAGAGACAATACTGATTACAAGTTTAGGTACTGGTTCTGCAACCATTACTCACTCTGGGTAGTGTTCACTCATGAATAATCCCATTTACATCTATGACTACATGCATAGTGCTACTCAGTGTGAGTAATGATTGCAAAACTGGGTCATGATTTCAGTATTTTGATATTGTCTGAGACCATGTGACAATCACCATTCTTACCCTTGTTAATCCAAAATAAAAATGGAAAATGGCTATAGTCCACTGAAAAGAACAATGTTATTGGTACTGTGAATCTACCAATATATATAGTACTTTATATGGTTCCTATCATCATAGTATCTAGCTACCCCTCAAACATTAATTAGTTCATCACATCCCTGTGTAAAGTATTAACTCTCTTTTATAGGCCGGGAGCTGAATCCAGACAGATTAAGTAATTTGCCCAAAATCACAGGATTCTGTAGTAAAGTTTGGAATTGAAGCCTACTTCCCAGCCCACTGCATTGACCACAAGGCTGTGTGTGAACTTTTACATATAATGCAAGCAATATTCTGCATGTGAAATAATGACAGGCCGAAAAGGGAGATTAGAATTTTTTATGATGCTTAAATTGTTCTCAGTGAAGGAATGGGTGGTTTTGGCACTGATGGATGGGTGTATCTTTATGTCCTTGGTCTTCTCACTTACTGTTACGAAAGAGAGTCTCTATCTAGGCAGTTTAGCACAGTTTATTTAGCACATAAAGAGATCAGTCACAATAATAGCTAAAACATATTAAATAAATTTAAAGCAAACAGTATTAAACATGTGTAC
Source organism: Chelonoidis abingdonii (assembly GCF_003597395.2). Classification (NCBI taxonomy): domain Eukaryota; kingdom Metazoa; phylum Chordata; order Testudines; family Testudinidae; genus Chelonoidis; species Chelonoidis abingdonii. The sequence goes on along the minus strand of NC_133772.1, from coordinate 103,234,330 downwards.
ACCACATATGCAATAACTCTGAGGATATAGACTTTACCTATGATATATGTAACCTAATTATTTCGTGATAGCAAAACCAATTATAAGTATTAAGGTCACCCAAATCTCAGAAAGGTAATTTCATTATCCTCAGTGTAGTCTGAGTAATTGCTTAGACACTGCAGTTTAGGTTTCAATATGAAATTATCTTCACTAGTTAGTTTGGGGGATGATATCATAAAATCTGGAGCGAGAAGTCATCCCCTAAGAAGTGAAGATTAATGACCTATTTACAGCCAAGTAAATATATATGCAATATTTATAACCTCAGAAGTATGCATTTGCCAATCACGAGGTTGATATACAAAGTAATAAAATAAATAGCTGAAGGAGTTGAAAGGATTTAAAAATATTTATTTCAATGTTGCCCATCATCAGACAAAACATTTTAATTATTATAAGATGCATTAAGGGCATTTCTAATCTTTAAAATAGCACCATGTGACCTAAATATTTTTTTAAATAGATACTGAAAAAAATGTTTTGGATCATATTGTTTACTCCTTACCAATTTTCTAATGTAGAATCATACTGATAGAATAAAAGTTAATCATAGCTTTAGTAAAAATACAACCTTAGAAGATTTTGAACTATTCTTTTTAAATTCTGAAGCAGACTATACACTTCACTACATGGTAATTGACTAACATCTGTAGGAATGTACAAGTACACCTCTATCCCTATATAAGGCTGTCTTTGGGAGCCAAAAAATCTTACCGTATTATAGGTGAAACTGCGTTATATTGAACTTGCTTTGATTTGCTGGAGTGCGCAGCTCTGCCCCCTATACCCCCCCCCCCCCCGAGCGCTGCTTTACCGTGTTATATCCGAATTCATGTTATATCAGGTCGTGTTATATCGGGGTAGAGGTGTATTATTTTGGTTACCAAAGAGCTCAACTTTTTCTACCAGGCTCAAAGCTGGTATCCAAAATGATGCCCACAAGCTTTGCACATGTAGATTGTGTGTGCAGAAGTATCTGTATGTGCATATTAACTAGAGTTAACACTCTACCTGATTTACATGTACAAATGCAGGGCTTTGTAGAGAAAACGTACAAGCATACTTTAGGAATCTAGTTTTAAAATTTATGCCAAAGTTGAGTATCAATACCAAGTAGTTTAATTTAAAAATGCTTCTTTAAACAAAACTGACAAGTTCCCTCATGAAAACTAAAAACCACATGCATGCAAAATTTCTGGAAAAAATCATATTTTAATTCACTGTTTTGCTTCTATGAAATAAGTTATTTTATTTTTTAGCTACAAATATATACAATATCTGGTTAAATGAGTTGTGCGTCTAGAAGATGTTACAGTGATCTGTGTAATGGTGTACGTAAAAACAAAAAATTCCATCTCTGTATTTTTGGGGCAAAATCCCCAATTCTCTCTCCCATCTTGGACCTATTCCCAAGCTATACATTATATTTCTTACAATGTGATTCTTACCTATTCATTTAGATAGACCAATAGATAGATATGTTCTTTGTTATGCATTCTTATGACTAATGCTGTTTTTATAACTTGGCTTAAGTTAATTCTATGACTCAGTAATAAGAATTTTATATATGGGGAATTAGCTCAAGAGATGAGTAATGATATGGAGAGCTTTCCATTTCTACATCACTAGTTCAATAATAAAGAAGACATAACTACCTGAGATCTGTTCAATGGCCAGAAGTGAGTTGGCAGTCTCAGTTCACTTTCCATTGGACAACTGTTTTCATCACGAAAACCACCACTGCAACTGGTACTTTAATTCATATATTATAGACTTATAGAAAGAGACCTTCTAAAACATGTATTACTGGCACGCGAAACCTTAAATTAGAGTGAATAAATGAAGACTTAGCACACCACTTCTGAAAGGTTGCCGACCCCTAGTCTAGATCAGTGGTTCTCAAAGCCGGTCCGCCGCTTGTTCAGGGAAAGCCCCTGGTGGGCTGACTTGTTTACCTGCCACATCCGCAGATTCGGCCGATCTCGGCTCCCACTGGCCACAGTTTGACGCTCCAGGCCAATGGGGGAAGGGCGGCCAGTACCTTCCTCGGCCCGCACCGCTTCCCACAGCCCCCTACTAATCTAGGGAAATCAGAAGAAGCAAGGAGTAAAAAGTTTATCCTAGCTTAACTCTAAGGAGCATTGCATGTCTATTGAAACAATACTGAAACCACACGATCTCAAAATTATGTACTGACATTGCCAAAGAGTTAATCATATTTTTAAGAGCAATAATCTTTCCCAGTCTTCCCTAGATACTGATAACGAGTGAAATTTGTTTGACATCTCACTGTCTTCCACTTGTTTCAGTTTTAAACATGGAGATTAATTCTTTAAAATTATATATTTTTTATTAGGCCCTTCACTGTAGTACCACAGAAAACTTTATGATGAGATGCAGAAAGATATCACAGATAGCATAGTTTGATACAGGGACTTGAAAGAGAAAAACATCACAAAGATGAAGTTGAGTAAGAGAGAGGCTATATGTGTTCTTGCAGATTAATAACTACAGTCAGTGGAGAATTGAAGAATCTGCTAATATGTAAAGGGGAGCTGGGTTTAGCACAGGCTAAAGCAACCATTAAGGTTTTAAGGTGAAGCTTTAAGAGGAAGTGACTCAATGGCTGAGGAGGGCATTCCAGAAAGGAATTAGCAAAACAACTGAAACTTTAACATCCAACTAGGAAGAGTCATCAAGGGTGACACAGAGGAGGTCAATACTGGAGGACCAGAGGAGGCAGGCAGGGAAGGAGACAGATACAATTAAAAAAAAACAAAACAAAACTGCCCAGTTTGAGCAACTGATCCAATTCCAGATCATCTACTGACGGAAAATGTTAAAGAAAGTAGTGTTTACGTGAGAGGAACACCCTGCCTTGCTTAATTATGGGTGACACTCAAGTTGTCAAGTAGGATGGGATAGTTAAAATGGCTTCAGGTTTATGTAATCAACATAATTGTTGAATTTCAGTGTGATGAGGCTGTGACAGTTTGGCCTTATCTACACGAAAGCTCTGAATGTTGCTATTTCACTGGTGAAACTGAACTAGTTGTAGCAAGTAGGTACATTTTTCAAGATTTCCTTACTGTGAAGAGGAGTTCTGAATGAACTAGATCATAAATCAAAAATAACTGCCTCACTGAATCACATTGCAGACATGCTTCATCATTAAGATATTTTAAAAAGTTGCCTTAAAACTAATTCAAGATCAGTTTGTCCCTTCATGAAGGATGTGGCAGGTGTGTAAAATTTTCATATGTTTCACTGTCAGTTAAAAAAGTACAGTCAAAAGAAAATCTCCTTACTTACAAGACAAATAGCAGATTATATTGTTAAGAGAAAAATTGCAAAATTACTGAAAAGTAAATCAGGTTGTTGGGTTTTTTTCAGCTAAGAATGAAATACAATACACACTTTCACTTCTGTCACTAGTCAGTTTCAAGTACACTTCAGTTTGAGTTCTCATATACTAGCAGAATGCTGCAATGTGTGAGTTTCAAATTTAGCAGGGTATGTTGTTGTTTACCTCGCTGTCCTGTCTCCCCAACCACCTGTTTCCACTGCTATTAAAATCACATTTCTACTGCCCTTTTGTTTTGTAAAAGTTCATTTCCAGACAGCTTATATTTTGGGCCATGTTTGCTTTCATATTATTCCTTATAAGAAAGAGGGCCAATAAGGCTATGTAGCCGCTCTTTGCTACAGCTGTGTCTGGTCCAGTTTTACCTACGGTTGTTGTAAGTGATGGTGGTCCCAGGATATTAGAGACACAAATATCTTTTATTGGACCCCTTCTGTCAGTGAAAGAGACAAGCTTGAATGGTCCCTTGAAATATGCGTTAATTACTTATGCTAAACAATGGGTTCCATCCTGTATTTAACTGTGACTAGGGTGATCAGAAAGCAAGTGTGAAAAATTGGGAGCGGGGGGAGTGAAGGGTAATAGGTGCCTCTATAACACAAAAAGTTTTGAATATCAAGACTGTCTCTATAAAATCAGGATCTTGGTCATCCTAGCTATGGCACTGAGTAAGTGTCCCAGAGCTGAAGAAGAGATCTGTGTAAGACGGAAAACCTGCTCCCTCACCAATAGAGGTTGGTTCAATAAAAGCTATTACCTCACCCACTTTGTCTCTCTAGCCGTCCCGTTTTAACCAGTCTAAGCGGAGGAGCGCCCACTGTTTCCCTTAGCTACAGGGGGACTCCGCTACTGTCACAAACTTCTTCCCTGCACTCGCACTACATTGCACCCGCCTCCGTTTCATTCTTTTCCTCTCCGTTCCAGTGTGACACGAGCCTGACTTCACGTGTTCCTTCGCCCCCGCTGGGGGACAGGCCCGGAAGGTGAGGCGGAAAGGCAAAGCCAGAGCCTCCTCTACCCCCAGGGAAACGGGCCCGTCTGGAGGCCCCACCACCGGCTGTCAGCGTCGGAAGATCGCGACAGCAATGTGAGGAATCTGCGGCTGGCGGAGCCTGTGAGCCGAGAGACCGTTTTAACCCGACACACCGCAGGCCCCCGCCCCCCAGGAGGCTGCTGGCACGTTTTTTAAACAAACTTCACCCCGGCCACCCCTGGGCAGAGCGGCTCGCGGCCTCTCCCACGGGCTGGTGGGAGCAGGGGACCCCGTGACACTGAACCAGGCCGGACGAAGCAGCACCACCACCTACTGTCCTAACGACTGTGCACCAGCAGCCCCTGTTATTACTGTCACTTACTCAGTGCCAGGAGCGGCGCTGCCCCTGCTCTCTGGGCGGTCCGGGGGGGAACAGACAGACACCCCCTGCTGCAACCCCGCCCCGGTCCCCTGCTTCCCCCCCATCTCCGGTGCGCATGCGCGCGTCAGCGGGCTCGGCTGGCAGGGGGGTTGTTTCCCGGCACGCCCCGCGCGGCTCCCTGCTCCTCCCCCCTTCGCAGTGGGTGGGTGTGAGATGGATCGGAGACTGTAATGGCGGCCGGCGGGGGCTCGGCGCTGCTCTGACACCCGGACACTGCTCGGCGCAGCCTCCCCCTCCTCCCCGGGCCCGTCCCGCCCCGCCCCTCTTTCCCCCCAGCCAGCGCCGCTCCCCCACACCCGCAGCGGGACGGCGAGGAGGAGGAGGGCTCCCGGCAGACAATGGACGAGCACCCCGGAGTCGGAGGTGGGATGGCGGCCGCTCCGAGACCGCAGCAGCAGCCGCCGCAGCCAGGGGGGAATATGAATGTGCAGCCTGGCGCGGGCTGCGTGGGGGCCGGAGGCGGGCAGCAGCCTCAGGTCCCGGCGGCCGCGGCGGGTCAGGACGTGGGGGACCGCGCGGAGTTGTCCCGGCCCCAGCACTACACCATCCCGGGGATCCTGCACTACATCCAGCACGAGTGGGCCCGCTTCGAGATGGAGAGGGCGCACTGGGAGGTGGAGCGGGCCGAGCTCCAGGTAGGCTCCATAGGGGGACCGGGCTGCATGGGCGGGGAGCGAGTGGGCCGAGCTCTAAGTGCGGGAGAGGTTGGGGGGCGGGGGGCTGGCCCATGGAGCTTGCTAGTCCCCGAGGCCGCCTGCGCGGGATGGTACCTGTCCGAGGTGTGTCCGGCGAGGCGACGTCCCTTGTAGGTGAGACGACTGGAGGCGCAGCCCGTCACGGCCCGGGCTGAGCTCCGTTCCTCGGGGCAGCCATTTTAATTTTTAGTATGGCGCCCGCCAGTGCTCTTGTCTCCGGAGCGAACCGTACTCTACAGGCCTCCCCCCCACCCTCAGCTTGCCAGTCCCGGTGGAGACCGGGCGCTGCCTCCCCGCAGGGACACTGGCGCTCCGGGGGAGAGGAAGACGCGCTCTGACAGCTGCAATAACCTTCCCACCACAGTGCCTCGGTGGCTGCCAGAGCCTGCTCCTCGAGGCCGGCTGTCTGCACAGCTCTGGCTGCGGGTCACCGGGAGCGAGAGCCCCCAGGCTTGCAAGAGCTCAGCCCTCCCCCAAACCCCTGGGCGTCAGGTGCTGCGAATCCTGCCTCCCCGGAAAGGGAAAGACTCGGGCCAGGGCCTAAGTAAGGGAGCTTCCCAGTGTCTGAGGCATGGGGTAAGTCTGGTCTCCCCAGCCCTTGGAGACGCTATCAACCAAACAGCTGAGGTCAGTCGGCACTATCACTGCCTTAAAAGGTGTAGGTGTGTGTTTATCATGAGTAAAAGAGAAGATTGAACAAATCTTTCAAAGTGGTTTCCTATCTGGTGTTTGATTCTCATTCCAGTAGAGTTTGTTATAAATCTTTCCTATTTTGAGTAACAAGTACAGTTTTATTGCTACATACAGATGTAACTAAGTACCTATTATCAAATATTCAGAATTAGGTTGTATGCTGTAATTTGGACACTCATATATAAATGAATACATGTATAGCTGAATAATCAGTCATTTTAATTAAGATAAAATTTTGAGGGGGTTAACAAGCATACAGTCCAAGGGGATCCAGTGGATAGAGTGTACTTAGATTTTCAGAAAGCCTTTGACAAGGTCCCTCACCAAAGGCTCTTATGCAGAGTAAGCTGCCACAGGATAAGAGGGAAGGTGCTCTCACAGATTGGTAACTGGTTAAAAAATAGGAAACAAAGGGTAGGTATAAATGGTCAGTTCTCAGAATGGAGAGAGGTAAATAGTGGTGTCCCCCAGGGGTCTGTTCTGGGACCAGGCCTATTCAACATATTCATAACCCTTTTTTCCAGATCATTTAACACTGAGGTGGCAAAATTTGCAGATGATACAAAATTACTAAAGATAGTTAAGGCCCAGGCAGACTGCGAAGAGCTACAAAAGGATCTCTCAAAACTGAGTGACTAGGCAACAAAATGGCAGATGAAATTTAGTGTTGATAAGTCTGAAGTAATGCCCATTGGAAAGCATAATCTCAACTGTACGTATAAAATTATGGTCTAAATTAGCCGTTACCACTCAAAGTTCTTGGGATCATTGTGGATAGTTCTCTGAAAACATCCATTCAATGTGCAGTGGCAGTCAAGAATGCTGGAAATAATTAAGAAAAAGGTAGATAATAGGACAGAAAATATCATGTTGCCTCTATATAAATCCTTGGTATGCCCACATCTTGAATTGTGTGTGCAGATATGGTCACCCCATCTCAAAAAAGATATTGGAATTGGAAGAGGTTCAGTAAAGGGCATCCAAAATTATTAAGGGTTTGGAGCGGCTTCCCTATGAGGAGAGATTAGTAAGGATGGGACTTTACAGCTTGGAAAAGAGATGGCTAAGGGGAGAGATGATTGAGGTCTGTAAAATCATGACTGGTATAGAGAAAGTAGATAAGGAAGTGTTGTTTACTACTTCTCATAACACAAACTAGGGGTCACCAACTGAAATAAATAGCAGGTTTAAAACAAATAAAAGGAAGTATTTCTTCCCACAGTGTATAGTCAACCCATGGAACTCTTTGCCAGAGATGTTGTGAAGGCCAAGATGATAACAGGGTTCAAAAAAGAACTAGATAAATTCATGGAGGATAGGTCCATCAATGGCTATTAGCCAGGATGGGCAGGAATAGTGTCCCTAGCCTCTGTTTGCCAGAAGCTAGGAATAAGTGACAGGGGATGGACCCCTTGATGATTTCCTGTTCTGTTCATTCCTTCTGGGGCATTTGGCACTGGCCACTGTCCGAAGAAAGGATACTTTCTGTGGTCTGACTGAGTAGGTCTGTTTTTATAAGAACAGAGACTGGTGTGGCAAACTTTTATAGGCCCAGAAAAATATCATACAAATCTAATTATATGCTGTAACAATAGCGTAAGTGCATTCACTGTTTTGGAACACTGTGCCATAAAGTATTACCATAAAAACCCCCTCACAATACTATAAATCACAACAGAAATTTCCTACTTTTGGTTATATAAAGGGTTTAATCATCAAAAGAGACCAGGGTATCTGAGCTTGGGCAGTTTGTCATATCACCAGACTTCTTAGTACTGATGTAAGGAGAACGCCATATATTTTGTACTGTTTTGGTTTGGTTGTACTACTGTCCAATTGAAAATGTTCCGCTATTTATATCAATTACTGTCATCTTACTGTATTCAGCTTTTGTGATCTAGTTGCTTCTAAAATCAGTTAGGAGGCACTGACTTTCATTTCCTGAGATAAGAATATCTAGGGTCAGTTGCATGGTATTTTCAGTAGAAGGCACTTGCCTATAAATCTGGTTTTCTCTGGTGTTTCATCACTGCTCATATTTTAATAGTTGTTTGCAGCACTTAAGCAACTAAAATTGTTTCAAAACATTTGACTTCTGTAAAGGTATATTGTTACTATAGCTTGACATCACACCATACTGTAAATATAAAACCGGTCTAAATTGTTTAAAGCTATATCAGACTGAAAATACAGTATTAATGTTGACTTGTGTTTAGTCTCTAGATGTCATGTTGATGAGCACTACAGGAATCTTTGTATATCATGTATATGGGAGCATATATCCAGTGGCTTAGTATTTTAGATAGAATCCTTGGGTTCAGGCTAATTTTGTAACTCAAGTTGTGAAGCCATAAGGAGTGAGAACAGCCCTCATTTAGCAACCCTAACACTGCAAACACTTATGCATGTAGAAGCTAGTGAGAGTACTCCACATACATAAAACTCAGTAACTCTTTAGAGAATTGAGGCCTGATTATGTAGGTGTTGAACACTTATTTCAACAACATGAAATACATGTATATAACTGTAATATGAAACTATATAGCATAAGAATTGGATTTCTTAGATGCAAGTCACTCTTCTGTGTGTGATTTCTTTTTCTTTGCAACATTACAGTACGTTTTAAAATGTTTTTTGGTTTAGTGGTTCCTTCCCACTTCCATTAACTTATTAGTGATCCTTTGTCAATGGCACTTTATAAAAGTAAATGAAAACCAAATTACTTCATAAGATTGGCACATACTACCTGTGTAGCTGGTTGAATTTACTGTAATTTTGTGTCTTTCTGGGGAATCCAGGAACTTTCTCACCAGCAAAATGAAATTAACATGCTCTTTGTTTCATGTTCTGTTGTATAAAGAGAGGCAAAGGGATGATCTTTCCCATCTGCTGAAGGTGCTCTGCAAGTGACAGATAACTGGGACAAACAGAGGAGACTAACAGTATTACCCCACTCTTTTTTTGTTAATCTAACATGAAGATACAAAATTTCTGGCCCACTTCATCTGCATGGATATTGGATAAGTGTTCTCTAGAATAAAAGTTTTCATTTAAAAAATTGTTTTCCTTCCTTATTTCGTACAGTAACTGTCTGGTGTTTGGTCATAACTCTTTGGAGGTGAAGCAATGTTGTACTGTCTTAGGCCATACCTATACTACAAAATTAAGTCAAACTTGCATCAGCATACAGCTGCTGCAGTAATTACATTGCTTGTGTGTGTGTCTGTGCTTTGCTCCTTATGTTGGCAATGTGTGATCTGACCAGGAGCACTTGTACTGATTATTCTGTCAGCGTGGGGCATTGTGGAATGGCTTCTGAAAGCCAGAAACAGTTGATCATAAGCAATACAGTATCTTCACTGAGACTGCATTGATCTAACTACATCAATGTTGACTGCATCTCTCGTGGAGGTGGAGTTAAGTCGGGCAGTTATGTTGGTGGGAGCGAAATTTTAATGTAGACCCTTCCATAGTTAGGTCAATGTAAGCTGCCTTATGTCAACCTAACTCTAATGTAGATCAGGCTTTAGTGTCAAACAGCACTGAGGGGACTGAGCCACCTCCTTAATTTCAGAAAAGAGTTAATGCTGGAGCTTACTGATGGATGTTTTAAATGCTGTAATTTCAGATAATTTAGGTGTGCATTTATACATCTAATTTGTGCATGGAAGTACTTCAATTGTACATGCAAGCTGGAGGCTTGCATGCATAAATGTCAAAGTAAATGGGAAAAAATGGAGTTCATCATAAAAAAAAATATCCTGAATACCTCAGCTTCATTAACTATGTTAATAGTTGCTATATAAGGGCCATATTCTGTTTTCAATCAGTGTGCAAATGTCCCAGTGTTATCAACTGGACACCTGCTGTGGGGTCAGGGGAGTATACAACTCCAGCTGTAACCATAGACTGTAATTAAAAATGTAATTCTGCCCTTTCCAGAGAATGAATTCAGTATCAATGGGTATTAGGTTGGGACAAAGTTCAGTCTCTTGCACTATACTCAGTCCCCTTTGGCTAACTAGTGTTGATGAACTACAGATGGCATTATATCCAACCCTTGACCAGAGGATGTAAGATGTCTAAGATGAGAAATCTGTCCGTACCCCCATCCCCCTTAAAGAAACAACGGTGGTTATTTTATTTATTTTTTTAACTGTGGTAGATATTGGAGAGGGAAAAGGTGAAGATACAATTAAGGAAGTGAGGGTCAGGGATGGAAGAGACAAAGCTGTGTCATAGGGAAGAGGGATAAAAAAAAAAAAAAGTACGATCCAAGGCTGTAGTCATGCAATCTGATCCATATGGGCACCTGTTGAAATCAGTGGGGCTCCACATGAACACTAGAGTTTGCAGGCTGATCTGCTTACGTAGAATGGGGGGTCTAATTGTTAGTCAATTTGACTTTAGAAAGAAAAGAGCAATAAAACTAAAAATAAAATTAAATTCCTCTTGGGCTGTTAATTTTCAAAACTAGTTGAAAAGATCTTAAGAAAAAATACAGCTAATTATAGCTTGTACTTATGATAGTTTTATAAAGCATAAGGAATGAATGAGAAATATTTTATACACTACTCTTATCAGAATGTATACAGTTCAGTGCTCCAGAATAACCATTATTCTGGTTAATGTATTTTATTTTTCTGACATGACTTTTGCAGTACTGAGTTCAGTTCATACATTAGTTGCAAAATGTCCATTTACAAATCCAGATACATAACAAAATGTTCTCAGAAATATAACCTTTATTTTTCAACCGTGTAGCATGCACGTTTGGTTGCAAGTTATTTAAAAGGAAAACTGGATTTTGCTTGTATATAATCAGTTATAGATGCTTTTTTGTTAAAAAAAAAAAAAATGCACCTATTACTGAAAGGGTTATAAAAGTGACTGCTGAGAACTTCATAAAGAGCACGTTGTGAAATTTTAATGTGCTAACAATGGGATGTATATTTTTTTAAAACTGACAGGACACATCTTTCAAACCAAGCTCAGAGATTAACATTTTAAATAATTACTAATTTATGTACACTATTCTGGGTGTATGTGTGTAAAAGTTTTATGATGAATTGGATGACTCTTAGTTTCAGAGTGCAGATATCCAATATTGCAACAGCATGTTTCAACACTTGCAGAGTGTGGCAATAATTACTTGCTGTAATATGTTGTTGCACACACCTGTCTCTGGTCTGTTACAAAGTTGAACAAGGAGATATCAGAAAAGCTGGTAGTTTTTATGGGCAGAGAAAAATCTTGTAGGGAAGACATCTTCACTTACTGTGTTTAATATCTGTTTTATACCTTTTGGCAAGTGAATAACTTCACTGTTTTGAGACAACAAGAAGTAGTGAAGAATGTAGAAGGTGCAGTATCACTGACTGTAAGGGTGCAGCCGGGGCTCCCACCCCCTCCGGGGCAGCTGGGAACCAGGCCGCTTCACGACTTAGGTCCAGTGAATTGGGGGAATTAGCCTGGCTGAGCAGCAAACAGTCACCAACTCAGGCCCTCAGGTAGGGGCTGGCAAACAGTTTAATAGTAGCAAGGCCCCGGCCCTGGATCAGGGCAGAGCAGCAGACAGGCAGTGTTTCAATACCTTAGGCAGGGGCTGAGCAAACAGTTCAATAATAGGCCCAGGTCCTAACTCCGAAGGACCAGGGAGAGAGGGAGACTGCCACCCTCACTTTGGGTGGTAGGGGGGACACAAGCCCTCCCACTCCACTGCATCCCAGCCCGGGGCCCTAGCAGTGGTAGACCCCCTGCACTGCTGTGTCAGTGGGGATCCTGACCGCAACACACAGACATTGGCTCTGGGTGTGCTGCAGCCCAACTAGGGTCGGCTGCCCCCGGGCTACCTCCCCCTCCGTAGGTACCTGCGTCTGGACAGAGTCTTCCAATGAGTCAAGCACCATGGGCTCCTCTGGGTACCTGGTGAACAGTAAGCTTGGCAGCGCCTCTGGGTAGCTTGCCAGTGACAGGTTTACCAGCTTCTCTAGGGTCTGGTTGGCATCGGGCCAGTCCTCGGGTCAGCCGCAAGCTGCAGGAGTCTCCCAACCAGGAGCTAGGCCACAGGTGTCTGGCTTCTCCAACAGCCAGGCCTCTAGTGAGCTCTGGGGTTGGGCTTTTGTACTTCCTGTCCTGTGTCCTGACCTCTGGGGGGGGTGGACGCAAGCTCCACTGGCTCCGCCCACTTTGGCATCTGGAGGGGCTCTCCCCCTCCGGGGCAGCTGGGTTCCAGGCTGCCTCGCTACACTGACCGATAAAATAGCACTTAAATGCTTTAAGCTTTTAAAATACAATTGAGATGTAGCTACTATTTCTGTTTATACAGCAGAACTAAACTGTTTGTTTTGTGTACTGTGGGATTTATTTTAACTTCTTTTATGGGGTGAATTCTCACACAGTACTTGTGATAATTGTAAGTAGTAACACAATTATGAGATGCACACAGTATATTAAAGCTAAGCTTTGTATATTTGATGTTTTTTATAAGATTACTGTTTGAGATGGTATATAGCTGACATTGCTTATGTTGCTAACTAATTTACTTAATTGACTGTGTAGCTAGTGTTAATGTCTCTTCTAAAATCTGGAACATAACATTTATAATTTTTAATTCTGTGATTAGAAAAAGAGAGAGAAAATTTAAACAGCAGCAAACCTAGGCTGAAGCAAGTTTGCATAAAGATCATGTATTTTTGTCATTGTTTGGGAGTAATGCAGTCATCCTCAATGCTTAACTTATCCATACTAGCCATTACATATTACATTATAGTTGAAATGCCAAAGCATAACCCATATGTAGTAATGTTTTACCAAATTTGAAATTCCAGGTAAAATGCATTGTTCTTAGAAAGATTGAAATCTCCTTAAGGAACCATTATTTTCTGTATAACTAGTACTACGCATAGCCACTACTATGTTTTTGGTATAAGAGTTACAGGAAAAGACAAGCTTTTATTTAATATTAATATTACTTTTCCCCAAATCTGTTGGGGAGACCAGCGCAAGTTATGCGGACATGCACAGTTTGGAATACCCAATTGAGAGTTTGTTGATTTTTGAGTAGTCATAGTCAGTGAAGCCCGTCATCATGGATTTTGAAGTTCTGTTATCAGCAAAGCAAGAGGCCAGTGGCTTCTGTCAGAAAAAAACTTTGGGAACAGTGATGACATAATATTTACCAGAGGAGGTTTTTAACCAGGTAAAATTATGGAAAAACTAGTTAATCCCTTTTTACAGCATTTTCTGTTTTAAAAAAACCTGTTTCATTAATGAGTACCATATTACACTTATAGTTACATATTCAAGTTGTGGTTACATAAGGCAGATTATTTTAGGGTTGTACAAACAAACTTAAATCTGTGGTGGGGGTCATACTAATAAGTAATTATAATACTGAACATGGGAATGTGTATATTTTGGTTCAGTATTTTCTCAAGGAAGTTATACATATGACTCATTTCAGTTTTCAATATTATATAACACACTTTAAAAAAAAACAACAACACAACTCTTTCAATTATATGAAAATGATAATAATGCAGAATTGTAGGCTACCAGGCCAGGTCCATTTGGCCATGCAGCATTCTAGCAGAAGACCAGCTTTGATGTAGTGGATAGACTGAGCCTATACCTCAGTTTTGAATGGATGTGTATGCTTGTTGAACTTGTAGGACACCGATGCAGTTGTTTCCCCCAGTTTCCTGGTTTGAACCAGTTTTAAGCCAGTATTTACCACCACCCTGTCCTAATCTAGTTCTGTCAGGGAAATTGCCAACCCTCTCTGGGAACCTGCTTGATAAGGACTAGAATGACTCGTTTCCTGTGTGTCTGGGCAAATCCTGTCTAACTAATAGCAGCATTGTCAGGACACTCAGGTGAAATTCATGGCGTTTCCACCATTACTTGCAGGAGTAACCTGTGTGAAGAATTTAGCTGTCAGTGAGGAATCATTAATTGTAGATCTTTCACAGGAATTTGTCATTAGAGACAAGTACAAAAATGTTAAGTGTGAAACTTGAGACATTTGAAGATAATTAGAATAAGCAGGCTTTAGATGGTGGTGTTTCTGCAGCTTATATAAATGTACTATTAATATTCTGTGATTCTTTTGTTACTAAGTATAGTTCTTAGGATGGCAATAAGGTTTTGACATTGTGGAGCTCTGCCGTTCCTGATTTCATCAGCTCCCTTAACCTTCTTTCTTCATTGCTTTACCAGCTTATTTAGTTCTTTGAATTATTTTTAGTAGTTCTTTAACAATGTTCACTTTAAAAACATGAATTTCTTACCATGTATAGTCTGAGGTATGGACTCATTTAATGGTAATTGGATAACTAAGAGCTTGTCTACACAAGGAAATTGACAGGCATAGCTATTCTAGTGTAGCTCCCTTGTGAATATTGTTCCAGAATAAAGTTAAAGTGGTGTAATTATTCTAGAATAAAATCACATTTATTACAGAATAGTGTCTACATGGGGAATTATTCTAGAATAGCTAAATTATACTTGAACAGTTATATCAGAATAGCTGTGCCAGTCAATTCCCCTGTGTGTGTATGTGTATATATATGTGTGTGTGTGTGTATATGTATATGTATATGTGTGTGTGTGTGTATATATATATATATATATAAGGCCTAAGAAAGAATGTGTGGTAGGCAGAGGTTTGGATGTGTCCCTTCCTGTGCAAATTTCTCTGGTTGCTAAGAAAATCATGTACAGTAGTAATACATACCTCTCTCTCACCCTTTGCTTCCACCATGTATGCACCCACCCTTCAGTCTCGCTATGCCAGTGCTCAGTCACTTCACAATTATGCTTTCCCTGTCATGTATTTGAGGATATGTCTATATTGCAGCGTAAGCCCAGGGTTGGTGGGACTCAAGTCAGCTGACCGTGTTAGGGAACCTTTGGCTTGACTATTTACATTTTTAACTCTGTTAAGACTTTTCTAACCTGTGCTTGAACCTAGGGCTCTGGCATCGATGTTGCAGTGCACAGACCCAAAACAAAGTAACCATATCCCAGAGTCCCTAGTGCTTTCCTTCAAAAGCTGACCGCTCTAGCTCTAGGACTGTGTTGCGCTATGGGAAAACTTTATTGCCCACCCTTCCCATTACCAGAAAGCAGATCAGAAGAGAATGGATTAACCCTGACCTGAGCTGCTGCTGTTTGCAAAATGGGGGTGGCTTCCATTTTTAGTATAGTGGGTTGAAGATTGTTGGGATAGAGAGAACTAAAGAAATTATCCCATGGAATTGTGGAATACTTCTGGCTGACTCCTGCAGTCAAGCATGGCTGCGTCTACATTGCAAAGCAATAGGGCGTGGATCCTGGCTTAACTCTAGCTTCGACCTTCCAGCCCTGCAGGTACTGGGATTCTGGGTCCAAGCCCTGCATTAACATGATTAACATTAACAAGTGGGGTTAGGTTTGAGCCCAGCTTCAAGAATGGGCTTACATTGCAGTGTAGACTTACTCTTTGAGTCCTGCTTAGACTTCGGATTCCTCTCACTGAACATCTTGAGAGAATTCTTTCACCCTCTCCTCGTAGACTACAGTGGAGATAAAAAACAGATTGCATCTTCTTCTCTGTGTGAGTGGGGAGTTCTTCATCTTCTTTGTTTCTTCGCAGGCTATGGGAGATGGGTTATTCTCTGTTCTTTCCATAACCAAGGAAGAGCGAGGTAAGGAAATTCTGCAGGCTTCAAGTATGCAGCACTCAGGCCAACACCATCATTTTTCTCTTTGTGGGTCCTTCCTCTGGAAGTATTAAATGCACAGGATGAAAGCAGTACCTATGCTGGAAGAGTGTTGTCTTAGTGTCTTCGGCTGCTTGTCCTATAGTGCAAGCAGGGGCTTAAACTGCTCAAGAGCTTTTGTTCCAAATGTCTTGCTGACTTATGCCCACCTTGCCTTCACCTATGCACCTTCATTGATGCTACAAAAGATGCATACCAGACATTATTTATTATTAAGCCCTCATCTTGAAAGGTGTTAATCTATTTTCAGGATTAGTCCAAATGTTGCCAGTGTGGATTCTAGTAGACTACAGTAGAGCAGTGAAAAGTACTCACCCGTAGCAAGTCATGAGGCCCTGGGAAGAGAAAACAGAGAAAATTCTGCTGCTGCCTTGAAGCATATAGGGAGAATATCTTATATTGATGGGTAGGTTTATCACCATCTGTGTTGTCCTCTTCCCAACTTCTGCACAGTTGGGAGTAGGGGGAGGGAGTGGGCTGGCAAAAGTAGAGCTTGATTAGTTTTCTTGCACCCTAATGATCCCCAAGTACCTCTGATAACTGAAATGACTTAGAGCAACATTGAGACTGTTCTCTTATGCCGGGGGAATGGGCCAAGATTGGGAAGTGCAAAGACCATCTTTCCACCCCAGTTTGCCCTATGAACTCCTCTGTTAAAACATTGTGTACATTGAGTATAGCCTCTCTTAACTGATTGGCTGTTTTTTAATTAGCTTTATTTCTGTAAAGGACTTGATTCTACTGCCATTACTGATTGGCAGTGTTACCATTGACTTGAATGGGATCTTAACGCTATACATTAAATATGTATTCTTATTTTAGCATGTGTATACATATGTTTAGCTTTAATTCACATTCAGGTTGGTCTTATTTCCTTGTAACAGCTATTCCTTGGGAGTACTATGATATGTTTGTGTGTGTACTGAACTGCTTTCTGTGACACCGATGCCGTGTCTTGAGTCCAGATGCCAGATTCTATCACCCACTTGTTAAACTTTCAAACAAGCTTCTTCATGCCCTCTCCTAAGCTGCTTCTCACATTTGGGAAGAGTTCCCCTTAAATGTCCACAAGTACTTGATTATCTTCACTTTCCTTTTCTGTAATTGCTCACAAAAAACTCTTAGGCCACTAGTGGGATGATATCACAGCCTATCACATTGACTAATATTGTCTCATTGTTTCCTTATACTCTAGTGTCTGTTTTCTGTCTATCTGTTGTCTCATTTTATACTTGGATTGTAAGCTCTTTGGGGCAAGTACTGTCTTTTTGTTCTGTTCTGTATTTGAACAGTGCCTGGCACATTAGGGCTCCTATGTGCTGTGGTAATACAAGTATAATGATAGAAGCATAGGTCTGGAAGGGACCTCGAGAGGTCGTTTAGTACAGTCTTCTGCACTCAAGGCACTACTAGACCATTCCTGACAGGTGTTTGTCTAACCCAGCAGTTCTCAATCTGTGTCCTGCCATATTATTTTCCCAGCAGATATCTGGGTACTTGAAGTACCCCATCACTATTAAGTCCTATGCTTTGGATGATTTTGTTACTTTAAAACAAGCCTCATCCACCTCTTCTTCCTGGTTGCATGGCCTATAGTAGACGCTTAACATGACACCACCAGTAGCGTAGCTGGTGGGATTCAGCGGAAGCAGCTGCTTCCGTTCAGGCCAGCAGGCGCGGAAGCGGCGCCTGCCGGCTGCACGGATGGAGGAGCCGCGGGGCAGCAGGTCAACGCGGAAGAGCAGGAGGGAAGGTGAGCCAAGGGAGTCTGGTCTGGGGGCGTGGCCAGAGGGGGGGAGCCAAGGGGACATGGCCAAAGAGGGAGCCGGAGGGGGTGCCTTTTTTATGTTTTGTGCTCCCTCTAAGCCGAAAACCTGGCTATGCCACTGGATACCACCCTTGTTTTTTACCCCTTTTTTTTTCTTACCAAGAGACTTTCAACAAGTCCATCTCTTATACATCTTTGATAAACGAGGCAACATCTCTTCCCTTTTTTCCATGCCTGCCCTTTCTGAACAAGCTGTGCTCTTCTATACTAATATTCCAGTCATATATATGTAATGTATATGTATAACGTATAATGGAAAAATCATGTATAGTGTAATGTAATATAATGTATTCCCAGCTTTTGTACTGACTGGATTTACGACTTTGAACAAGTCACTTCACCTCTCTGAGCCTCTATTTCCCCTTTCATGCTTACTCTGTCTTGTCTTTAAACTGTACCCTTTTTATGTCAGAGATTCTCTTTTATTATGTGTGTTTATAGTATTTCCCCCACTGTGGCTTTGATCTCAGTTGTAACCTCTCAGTGCTACTGTAAAAGAAATAATTAAATGATAGCTAGTTAGTGTCAGAATTAATTAAAAATCAAATGTGTCCTATCATATTTTACTTGTAGAACATATTTACTGAAGTTCTAACCTGTGTATCTTGAATTTTTAATTTTATTGTACCTTGTTCCTGAGGTATTGTAGTGCCACTGGCAGAGTAAATATTTGTAATCTCATCAAAAGCAGTTGTTTCTGGTACTAGGTCAGTATGTAATTAACCCTATGATATGTGCTTGAGAGATTTTTGGCAAGCTGTTATAACTTTTTATGTACGAAATTAACTCTGTTCTATAAACCTTTGGAAGATTTGAGTAGCCAATTGTAGAAATTTTCAGTTAAAAGTTAGTATGATTTTGGTATTACCTTTGGTAGTATAAATAAAAATAGACATGAACAGCTTTAAAAACTGAATAAAATAGCTTTCACTAATACAGAAAAGTGCATGCTCATATATCTAGGAACAAAAAGTGCTGCGAGCCACAGAATGGAGAACTGTATTCTGGAAAGCATTGTCTCTGAAAAGTATTTAGAAGTCATAGTGGATAAGGAAGTTAACATGAGCTCCCAGTACAGTGCTGTGGCAAAAAAGGACTATTGTAATCCTTTGGAGCTATGAAAGGGCAGTAGTAGGTGGGAATAAAGAGGTGATTTTTATCTCTGTATATCGCATTGGTGAGTCAATACTGGAATACTGCAACCAGTTCTCTTTGGAGTCTGTTTTTGAAGGGACTCTTACAGACCTTGAGAGACAGGCCAGTCCTTGCTTACAGACAGTTCTCTAACCTGAAGCGAATACTCACTAGCAGCAACACAATGAAAACACTAACCCAGGAGAACCTATCCTTGCAACAAACTCCGTTGCCAACTCTGTCCGTGTATCTATTTAAGGGACACCATCATAGGACCTAAACATATCAGCCACACCATCAGGGGCTCATTCACCTGCATACCTACCAATGTGATATATGCCATCATGTGCCAGCAGTGCCCCTCTGCAATGCACATTGGCCAAACTGGACAGTCTCTATGCAAAAGAAAAAATTGACACAAATCAGACATCAAGAATTATAACATTCAAAAACCCGTTGGAGAACACTTAAACCTCCTTGGACTCTCAATTACAGACATAATAGTGGCAATTCTTCAACAAAAATCTTCAAAAACAGACTCCAACAAGAAACTGCAGAACTGGAATTAATTTGTAAACTGGACGCCATCAAATTAGGCCTAAATAAAGACTGGGAGTGGGTGGGTCATTACACAAACTAAAAACTGTTTCCCCATGCTAATTTTTCCCCCTACTGTGGCACCTTCTTGTCAGCTGTTTGAAATGGGCTATCCTGATTACCACTACAAAAGTTTTTTTCCCCTTTTGCTGATAATAGCTCTCTTTAATTGATTTGTCTTGTTAGAGTTGGTATACTAACGCCCATCTTTTCATGGTGTGTGTGCGTGTGTGTGTATCTGTCTTCCTACTGTATTTTCCACTGCATGCATCTGATGAAGTGGGTTTTAGCCCACAAAAGCTTATGCTCAATAAATTTGTTAGTCTCTAAGGTGCCACAAGTACTCTTCGTTCTTTTTGCTGATACAGACTAACATGGTTACCACTCTGAAATAAATACATCAGTTTCTCAACTATGATTATTTAGCTCCCATAGTGCTTTTTATCTGTGGATCTCAAGATGCTTAACAAAAGAGTGTAAAGGATTAGTGTCCTCATTTTACAGATGGAGACAAAGAGGCCAGTTATTTGTTTCAAGTCACACAGCAGGTCCAGGTCAGAGCTGGGAATAGAATCTAGGTCTCCTAACTCCACTCCTGTGCCCTAGTCTGAGGGAGCTATGGCCTTTTTTGAGGAAGGATGTTTGGCTCTGAAACATATCTTGTATTTAAAGAGAACTGAGCCTGTACAGATAATATGCAATTGTCTGTAAAGAACATTTGTATATCTATGATAAGTCTTATCAGAAGCAAGGTTTGCCTACATTCTAGAGTCAGTGGCCTATATTCATGGCAGAACTGTAATATCAAGATCATAGAAGATTAGGGCCAGAAGAGATCTTAGGAGGTCATCTAGTCCAACCCACTTCTCAAACCAGGACCAACCCTAACTAAATCATCCCAGCCAGGGCTTTGTCAAGCAGGGCTTTAAAAACCTCTAAGGGTGGAGATTCCACCACCTCCCTAGATAACTCATTCCAGCACTTCACCACCCTCCTAATGAAACAGTTTTTCCTAATATCCAACGTAGCCCTCCCCCACTGCAACTTGAGACCACTGCTCCTTGTTCTGTCATCTGCCACCACTGAGAACAGCCTGTCTCCATCCTCTTTGGAACCCCTCGTCAGGTAATTGAAGGCTATCAAATGCCGTTTCACTCTACTCTTCTGCAGACTAAATAAGCCCCTTTCCTTAGCCTCTCCTCATAAGCCATGTGCCCCAGCCCTCTAATCATTTTTGTTGCCCTCCGCTGGAATCTCTCTGCAATTTGTCCACATCCTTTCTGTAGTGAGGGCCCAAAACTGGACACAGTACTCCAGATGTGGCCTCACCAGTGCCGAATAGAGGGGAGCTCCTACTAATGCAGCTCAATATGCCATTAGCCTTCTTGTCAACAAGGGCACACTGTGGACTCACATCCAGCTTCTCATCCACTGTAATCCCCAGGTCCTTTTCTCCAGAACTGCTGCTTAACCAGTCAGTCCCCAGTGTGTAGTGTTGCATGGGATTCTTCCATCCTAAGTGGACTCTGCACTTGTCATCTCATCAGATTTCTTTTGGCCCAATCCTACAATTTGTCTAGGTCACTCTGGACCCTATCTCTACCTTCCAACGTATCTAACTCTCCCCCTCCCCCAGCTTATTGTCATCTGCAAAATTGCTGAGGGTGCAACCCATCCCATCATCCAGATCATTAATAAAAGTGTTGAACAAAACAGGCCTCACAACCGACCCTTGGGGCACTCCGCTTGATACCGGCTGCCAACTAGACATCGAGCCGTTGATCTAGCTCAATGATCTAGCCAGCTTTCTATCCACCTTATAGTCCATTCATCCAATCCATACTTCTTTAATTTGCTAGCAAGAATAATGTGGGAGACCATATCAAAACTTTGCTAAAGTCAAGGTATATCACATCCACCACTTTCCACATATCCACAGAGCCAGTATCTCATCATAGAAAGCAATCAGGTTGGTCAGGTATGACTTGTCCTTGGTGAATCTATGTTGACTGTTCCTGATTACCTTCTCTCCTCCAAGTGCTTCAAAATGGATTCCTTGAGGACCTGCTCCATGATTTTTTTCCAGGGACTGAGGTGAGGGTGATGGGTCTGTAGTTCCCTGGATTCTCCTTCTTCCCTTTTTTTAAAGATGGGCACTATATTTGCCTTTTTCCAATCGTCTGGGACCTTCCCCAGTCACCACGAGTTTTCAAAGATAATGGTCAATGGCTCTGCAATCGCATCAGCCAACTCCCTCAGCACCCTCGGATGCAATAGATTTGGCCCCATGGACTTGTGCATGTCCAGCTTTTCTAAAAGGTCCTTAACCTGTTCTTTCACCACTGAGAGCTGCTCACCTCCTCCCCATGCTTGCTGTCCAGTGCAGCAGTCTGGGAACTGACATTGTCTGTTAAGGCTGAGCTTAAAAAAAAGCATTGAGCACTTCAGCTTTTTCCACATCATCTGTCACTAGGTTGCCTCCCCCATTCAGTAAGGGTCCCACGCTTTCCCTGACCGCCTTGTTGCTAACATATGTGTAGAAACCGTTCTCGTTACTCTTCACATCCCTTGCTAGCTGCAACTCCAATTGTTCTTTGGCCTTCCTGATTACACTGCTGCATGGTTGAGCAATACTTTTATACTTCTCCCTACTCATCTGTCCAAGTTTCCACTTCCTGTAAGCTTTCTTTTTGTGTTTAAGCTCACTGAAGATTTCTCTGTTAAGCCAAGCTGGTCACCGGCCATATTTACTATCATTTGTAAACATAATTTAACAGTGAGTGAGAGAGTAGTAAGATACCTGGAGTTACTTTTTTTTAAGTAAGACCTTTAATTGGCCAAGCAAAGCCATGTCTTACGCTGAACTCAGTGCCATCTGTTTGTCATGCAATATATTTTGGATCACAGATTTGACCAATTCCAAAACGTCAGGGAATGTTCTCTGCATTAGTAGGCAGTACCTTATTGCTTTTGGTGAGCATCAGAAAACTGGAAATAACACACACAGTTCCTTGCTGCTGGTTAGCAGACCCAACAGCTTCAGCCACCTCTGTAATTGGCCACAGATCACAGAACTGGTTAATGGCAGTCATATTATCATACAAGTACACCCCTCTCAGATCTGTCGATCTTCCAAATACAATTTAAAACAGACTGGATTGATTTTTAAATCAAATCAATTTAAATCACCAGTTCTAATAATGATTTAAATCAGCAAGAAGGAAACCTAAATTCAAATAATAGATTTTAATTGTTTTACATTTGTCCTTTTTAGGTATTTTCCTAAAGAAAGGTTGTTTCTTATTGGTTGGTAACCTTTAAAACATGTTGATTAGCCTGAAGGTTATACTTAGTTGCTAAATTTGGGATTTTTTTTGCTAATAGGAGTGCACGCTATATTTATACACATTTATTTAAGCAATTGATTGTTTCTAGTACTCTTTGTCCGTCAAGATTTAAGAACTAGTAGATCTCGTTCACTCACATCTAGTTTCTAATAATAGATTCACCGGTTCATAGGTTTAACTTTCCTTTAAAATGTGAGCAGTAAACATGTATGTGCTGCTTATTGTTTACATTTAATGTAAATGATTTTAATAATTGTTTAGTCCTTAACATAGGTTATGAACTTTAAATTTAATTTTAAATACATGGTTTTAAAAAAACTTAATTTAAATAAAATTTAAATGTTTTTTTAAATTTTAAGTAAAATCATTGACTTTTATCTACTGTTTAGAATTTTGTCACCCCAAATGGCTTATTTTCTCAGCCAGATATAAAAGAAATAAGGAGAATGGAAGTCTTGAGAATGAGGGCATGTGGTAGGGGGAATTTTGGGCATATGGAGACCTGCTATGGTGATGTAGGGGAATGTGACAGTGAAAGGGATCATGAGGGAGATACAGAGCCACTGGCATGTGGCAGAGGAAGAAATAGGGAGTGGAGACAGAGCATCATGCATGGGGGGAAGAATGGGGCCCACAGAGCCATTATGAGAAAGGGGGATGGGGGGCACTGCAGGGAGTCCTTAAAATAGAAAGGGATAGGAGAGTGCTTATGTTGGGCAATGAAGGAATGCAAGGAACCATGGTATGTGCAGTGAGCTTGGTCTACTGAAGTGTGCAGCCCTCTAGCATAACTTAATTGTATTTCTTTAGAAAGATTTTGGTGGTCCTCCTGACTCTCCCTAACTTGAACCATAATTTGAAAAAAACTTACCTGACACACTTGGCGGAAGATTGATATAAAAGATGGGAGGAGATACCTGAGTGAGTAAGGTCCAAGAGCAGCACCTTAATGAAAGATCCAGTGTGCCCCCTCCCTGGCTAGTTAGGGAATGGATGGGGTGAGAGTGCACTGGGCAATTCCTATCAAAGTGGAATTTCTGGACCCTGCATCCTTCATAGTGTCCATTCTTCTCTTAACTTCACCTCCACTCCTCCAAACTACACTTCGGTTGCTATAAATTATGATCTTCTTGTTTCCTTCTGCATTCAGTCTCTTTTCCCTTTCCCTTCCTTTCCTCCAAACAGCCTAGTTGCTTGAAAAGAATGATCTAGTCATTTTCATTTCAGTACAGTCCTGACAATGACTGGTTAGGACAGGGGTAGGCAACCTATGGCACACGGGCCAAAGGCGGCACGCAAACTGATTTTCAGTGGCATTCACACTGCCCGGGTCCTGGCCACCGGTCTGAGGGGCTCTGCATTTTAATTTAATTTTAAATGAAGCTTCTTAAACATTTTAAAAACCTTATTTACTTTACATACAATAACAGTTTAGTTATATATTATAGACTTAGAAAGAGCCCTTCTAAAAACATTAAAATGTATTACTGGCACGCAAAACTTTAAATTAGAGTGAATAAATGAAGACTCAGCACACCACTTCTGAAAGGTTGCCGACCCCTGGGTTAGGAGCTATTGTGAAAGTCTGGGAGATTTAATCCTTCACTACTGGAGAGAGTCGGGTAAATGAGTCTCTTCCCATGCCCCAGTAATTGAACATGAAGTCTCTCTTTGCTGCTGCCTTTTGAGTAATTAATTGAAACCTAAAATCTTTATCCCAAGACAAAAGCTGCATTAAAATGGAGGTAAGCCAGAAAGTACTTTTCAGAATTTAAGGTAAAATACATTGAGGCTGTTGTAGTTATCCAAAAATGGAGGATTATAAACCCAAGAAATTCAGAGCTGAGGCTAAATGTCTGGATTTTTTACATCTGATAGATAAGAAATTATAGGTGAGATATGAATGTTTGTGGTCACAAATTGAACTGTTTTTTTTGAGAGAAGAGATTTTTCTTCCCATGTTGCCTCAGGGCAGAGTTTGGGTGATTTATCTGAATTTCCATGTGTTATCTTGTTTTTCTGTTAAATTTAATCTCAGCTCTGAGTTCTTAGAGTTATGTTGAGAATTTCCTTGGTTTAAACAAGAAAATTAGAGAATGTTGCCATATGGCATTCCTAATCACTTTAAGATATAAAGTATTAACTTTGTTTTTTTTTTTTTTTTATTTGATTTTTTTATGGCCAACTTCTCCTGTAGCCCCTGGCTACTTTGGAGTGGCTCAAGTCAGCCAGAACGTACTGGCCAATTAATCTGATTTTTTAACAGCAGCTTTGTTCCATGAGATTTGCATAAAGCAACTGGAGCATACTCCAGGTGTTACTCTTTCCTGAGCCCTGTATATTTCCCTGCACATACACACATCCAATCCTTTCTCCTTTCCTTCTCTCCTCTCTGAGAAATTGTGGTGCAATTAGTAGTTTTTGAAAAGAACTGTTTAGGATTAATGGTAATTTTTGGCCATTATTTTTCATAACTAAAAATACCCGTGACTAAAATGTAGCCTTATTTATAAACAATACAGCAATACTGAAAAAGGACAGCCATGGAGTGAATGGTGATAGCCAACTATCGCACTGTACAACATTGGAGAGAGTGAAATTTTGGACAAGAAAGTTGGGCAAGACCTCGTTTGCAAAATGTCCCTGAATCTTTAATATCCACCCAGAGTAGTCAAAATCCTGTTTCTGAATTTGCATCTGAAAATTTCTCCATAGTAAACTGCATGGAATTTAATTTATTTACCTTTAGAAAAGTGAAGGATTTAATCAACCCTGCAAACATTTGAGGTCCAGTATTGTGCTTGGTGCTGTACATGCAGACATTTTCTGCCGCAAGAAGCTTATCCTCTAAATTAGACACACATGTCAACCTGTGGTTTTAGAAGGTTGAAGCTGAGGCATCAGTCACCAAGCTATTCTTTAATGGTTTTTAAATTCCTGTATTCTTTCTTTGGGAATAGGAAGTAGAATAATCATGTTTTTACAATGGTAAAGTATACTTGCAATAAATACCTCTTGTAAGTGTTAAATACTGCAGTAAAATGAGGGAGGGAGGTATTCAATAATATTCAAAAGCACTTTTTTGCTTCATGTTCAGCCATCACAAATGTATTTTAATCCTGAATATAAGACAAATTCTAGAGCAAATTGTGCTGCTAATGTTGCAATACAATGTTGTGGATAAAGAATCAATATTTACCACCATTTTGCTATCTGAGGGCATGCTACAAATTCCATTTTGAGGTAGAGAGACACACATTCATGTATGCTCTTTAAGATGGAGCTTTTGTAATACAGCTGCTTGACTACATTCCATCTCTTCCCAAAGCATTATAAGCCTTCTCTTCCACCAGAAGTCCGGAGTAGATTTAAAACCAAAACATACCAACAAACCCCACCATTGCCACTGTGCTCCTTGTGTCCTGGTCAGGTATAGGTGTATTTAATTTCTGGAATATGTAACTGGTATTTGAGTTTTAATTGTTTCAGTTGTATTCAGTTTTAAACCTTTAAAATTTCAATTAATCATGTTGGTTATGATTTTTATTTTTGTTACGATCCAGTAGACTCTAATGAAGCAGAAAACTTTTGGGGGTATACAGGAAACTGGTACTCCAACATCATGAAGTATATTGTTAAAGAATTTGCCGTCGTCTGCCTTCTAAGTTTCATTGCTTAATTCAGTTTTCACACTAAACTTTTCCTTAATATTTCTAGCTGGACGTGGGATTTTTGGCAAACTAATTCAAACATTATGCATAAATTGCACTATAAGACCATTGTTAGGGTTTCACTGTCAAGATTCAAAAGTTAGGAAACGCCTGAAGTAAGGTTGCCTATGCAACTTTAACTTGGTCCTTTTGTGCATGTGCATATGTACTGTATTATGATAGTCTTTATATGATCACTCACTCAGTATATATTTCTGCATAGGATCCCTGTCTTTCAGTGCACAGATAGGACTTGCTCTGGGGATGAATCAAGGTTATGTAGCGAAACAAGCTTGTTCGTAGGACTCCTGATTAATTTGTTGTATAAGGTGGCACATGTGTGGTGAATGAGGCATGTGTTTATAGGACAGTCTCATGGCTAAGGCAGTTAAATGCTGTTCTGAGGAACTGGATTCTGTCCCTCTCTGTGCTACAGAGTCCCTGTGTGATGCTAGATAAGATGTTTAAACCAAATTTTTCACAGGCAGTCACTAACTTGTGTGTTCCTTTATTATTTGGGTACCCAATTTGCAAAGATGCTGAACACAGTTTTCTTCAGCTGAAGTCAATAGGAGCTGTGCTTAAAACATATAAAGTACTATATAATGCTAATTACTCTGAAAAATAAGGTCTTAGGTGTGTCAAACTGAGTATGCAAAACATCGATATTTTTGACCTAATCTCTCTTAGTTCCCCATCTGTAAATGTGGGGTTCTGTTATCCCCATATCTCGCAGGGACATTGTGAAGATAAATAAATTAATGTTTCTGACGCACTCATACTATAGTGATGGGTACCATAGAAAATCCCATGTACAAGCAAACTCAGTTCTGCCATTTCCTAACTTTTGAGTACTTGACATTTATAATCTTAATAATGTTGTTTTAATATACTTTTGCCCCATGCCTTCAAATCACCAGTCCCAATCCTATCTCTTCCCCATCCGTGGCTCCTTGTCCCAGTCCCACTTGCTGCTCCTGAGGCTTCTCATTCCAGTTTCTTTGCCCAGCTGGTTCCAATCTCTCCCCAGGGTTTTAGTCCCAGTCTCCTTGCCCAACCAGTCTCATACTTATCCCCATTTCCTCCCTACACTCTTCCCCCCCTCGCCGCCCAATCAGTCTCCCTTCAGTCCCAGTGTCACCAGGCTCCTTGTTCCAATCTGCTCCTTCCCACTCCAGTTCAGTTCTTGTCTTTCCTGTGCGGGGTCATTGGGAGCACAAGAGAGACAGGCTCCCTGTGCTCATTTGATTGCTTGGCCCAGAGCAGCAGGTAGCAGTAATTACAGGGAAACTCCAAGTGAGCTCCTGTAGACTAGTCCTCCTCTGGAGCATGCTCAGTTGCTGTGTGGGGATGGCATATGCACAGTCTCATCAAATATAGGAGCTGTGAGGGAATGACACGTGCATACTCTCATCAGTGCTAGGAGCTGTGAGTATGTTCCTGCCCCTCAGTGTGGACTGAATCTTTGGAGATTTTAGCTGCAAAAGTCTGAGTATGTGTGAACTAAGATTTTTCAAAATCTTGTAATTTAACCAAATTTGGATAAATTTTCACAGAAAAGTCATGTCTCTGACACAAAGACCACCCTCTCCCAAATTTGAAGTCCTTGTTCCAAAGCCTAGGGGCAGTGGAACTTATTAGCAATGGAAAGTGATAAGATTATTTTTATATATATATATAACCTTGTAAAACAATGTATTTTTCTGTAGCCTTGTTCTCAGAAATGGATGGACTTTTTTTTATTAAATTAGCCTGAGGCAAATTCCTGACGTGTAAAATTTGCCAAATTTTAAACTGGACTGAAAGCGAGAAGCAGCTGAAAAAAGGATCTTACAATGAGAAGTGTCAGGCAGCCTTAATAGTAAGTGCAGCTAACAGTCTTGCTTGTAACTCCCTCCCCCCCTTCCCCCCCCACCTTCAAGATTAAGGAAAATTTGCTTCTCAAGGTCTTTTTTTTTTTTTTTTTTTAAGTGAATCTTACCAGGACTAGTTGCAACAATTCAGTTCTAATATTTGAAGTTTTCATTGTATATGGTGCTGTATGAAACTTAAAGCAATACTTCTCAAGAGACTTGAACATTTGCTACAGTTCTTGCTTAAGCGACCAAAATGTCTCATTCTTTGTTCAGAAAACTTTTCTGATTGAGTTATGTTCTTGTACATAAAAACTTGGAATCTTTGTGAATATTCTAAGTTTGTACAGTTCTTTTGTAAATTTTATGTCCATGTAGTGCTGCTAAATTCTTACAGTAACTGCTCTGATGAAAGCGTAACAAAAGAACTGTGTAGGGGGAACTTTAAATTTAGGCTATTTAATTGCAATGACAGATCTCTACAGTTTAACAAAAGCCACATGATTTAGATTCTGAATCTTGAAAATAATTTAACAAATGCCACTCATAATATCTCTTAAAGCATGGTAATAAACAGTAATGGAATTATACTTTGCAGGCACACTTTATAGTGATCTGTTTATAGTTATTTGCAGATCCAAAGTATCTGGGGATTATAAACTATTCAAAAATATTTGGGCATCAATTATATATTTGGTTTCAGTGCTTCCTAACTGAATTAATATTTAGTGTCCATACTAAAAAAACCAAAACAAAAAACTTGTAAACAGACATAATAATATATTTGCTCATGTAAGCTGTGACATGATATGAAGTAGCTCAATTATAGGCACTCAAAATGCTTGGGTTATTGGTTAACAATTCTAGTATGTCATTGCACCAATGACTGTCATGATTCATTGATGGACTGTGTTACTTTGGGTAAGTTAGTCAAGTCTCTTCACACCATCTTATACGTTAGGAAAACAGGTGAAAGCAAGGGACAGAAATAGAAAGCTTGTTGACTAGAATAGTTGGCAAATTAGCTCTTGTGCTGAGTAATACTGTATGGGTGTGTGAGTACGTGGGTGACTTCAATCCAGCTTTGTAAAGTAATCCTAAAAGGCAAATAATTCAGTTACTGGGTGAAATTCTATGGCCTCTTATGAGAAGATCAGACTAGATTATCATAAATAGTCCTTTCTAACCTTAAAATCTATTCTAACAAAAAAACAAAAACCCCACCCACACTCTCCACCTGTGTTAAAAAATTAAGGTTGCAAAATCCAGCATTTAAAAGTAAGGAAATGCTGGAATTAAGGTTGCCCATACAACCTTAACTTGGTCTCCTTGTGTGTATGCTTTGGATAGTAAGTGATCATGAAATTAGGGACTATTTTTTCCAGAGGATCCCTGCCTCTTTTTGCGAATTAAGTTATTCAGTATTTCCTCTTTATCCTCTGATTCAGTGTACGATACCAGGCCTTACTTAATGCACAGTATTCATACCTTGCACTGAATGCAAAATTATTGATTTTTCTCATGAGCATTTCTGTGGTTTTCTCACCACAGTGTCTGAATGGTTCACAAATATTAATGAATTTATCATCACAAATCACCTGTAAAATTATATAATGGCGGTATTCCCATTTTACAGAGAGGGATCTGCTTGTGAGCAGATGTAACACACAATGTCTTTGTTCTTTCTTCACACACATTAGTAAGAATATAAATGTTTAAAAAATCAAACTCAAAATTCTGTCTCAGGCTAACAGGCCCATATACTAACAGACAGATTCCATGCCATGATCAGTCTGATAAAGCAAGTCACTCACTAACCTGAAACAGTCCAGATCTTTCTGTACTTAAGTAACATGCACCAAGCTCCATCTCCATTGTCTGCCACCCTGGATCTAGTCAGTATATATGCCAGAGAGTCACAGCCTAGTGACAGTGTCAGGGCTTCACTCACCTGGTGGATAAATATGTATGTGTTTTGAGTTCCTTTTTCTAATTCCCACACCTGACATGATGATAATTACAGATGCATCTATTATAGACTTGGAAGTCCACATGAGCATCCACTCAGCACAAGGTATGTGGACACCTTGGGAGTCAGGGCACATATTAGTTCTCCTGGAACTGAGACTAGTCAGATAGGTCTGCAATGCATTCTCCCCACATATGTGGTCCCATCACGGCCAGATAATGCCACACAACATGACGACTGTCTTCTATCTAAACAAACAAGGAGGGGCAAAATTTCTCTCACTGTGAAGATAGGCAGTCAGTTTATGGAACTGGTGAATCTAAAACCTCATCAGTTTCTGCAGGGTACATCCCAGGCACTCAGAATGTGCTGGTGGACAGCCTCAGTCCACCTGGGAAAACATCTTTATGGACAGATGGGTTTTAGATATTACTCATTTTTGATTTGTCATACAATTTCAGGCTATCCACCCTTACCATTCCTCTTCCCTCTCCTTTTTCAGGGACCCCTTTCACTAATTGCTTCTACAAGAGGAATTTCAATTCTTGTTAGAACTTGGAACTATAGAAGAGGTTTCCTTTCAATTAAAAAGAAAGGGTTTCTATTCTCATGTTTTCCTTCTACCACAAATAAAATGGAGACGGTCCGGTCATTCTAGATTTGGAACAACTCAAGACTTTTCAGAATGGTGACTCTTGTTGCTATACTTTTGAAAACTCTGCTGGATTGGTTTGCAACTGTGGATCTGCTTAATCCATATTTTCATATCTCCATCCATCCTGCTCCAAAAAAATGTCTAAGACTTGTGGTAGAAACCGCCCATTACCAGTACATAATATTCAGCTCCAGGTGTCTGGCTATAGCGAGTTGGTATCCGATCTGGACAATTGTTCATCTGGACTTAGCATCCCTGTATCTGATAGCCTGGATGTTAGCTGCTTGAACGCGGCTGAGAAAATATGTTCTCAGGCGGTTCAGGACATTTTAATAAATAGTAGAAAACTTTCCATGGGAACTACTTACAACTCTAATTGGAAAAGATTTGATGCTTTTGATCTGATTATTTCCCTTTTTTAGGCTGATTTTTCCTTTCATTTTAGATTACCTTCTGTCCTTAAAATCCTCTGGGTTATCAGTTAGTTCCATTAAAGTGAATCTAGCTTCAGAATCTGCCTGTCATCCTAAGATTAATGGTTTTAATATATTTTTCTTATTCTATTTCAAAAATTTAAGGGTCTACTTCAAGTATTTCCCCTATAAAGGATCCATCTACTCTGTGGTATCTGAATATTGTGTTAAGTTTAATGAAAACCCTGTTTGAGCCATTTGCTACCTGTCTGTTAAGTCTTTTATCCATGAAATCAATGTTTCGAGTAATAATTATTTCTGCTCATGGAGTGGGTGGAATTAATGCTTTGATACCAGGTCTTCCCTATAAGATTTTTTCATGGGGTATAAGGTTTCATTAAGATCTCATCCGAGTTTCCTGCCTAAATTGTGTCTGGGTTTCATTTTAATCTTACCTTAGACTTTAGTTCCTCCTATGTTGCTGACACATCAGGCAGTCCAGTTCCAGTGGTGTTTGGTTTTCCTAATCTTGTATGAATATCTTTATCACAGCCACCTTCAAATATCGTCACCCTCCCCACATAGCAGAATTCTTCTACCCGTTAGATTTCTTTTCCATCCATGTACATCTTTGCATCTGTTGTTCCGTTTCCTATCTTCATAATCTTGATTTTTTTCTGCATTTACTTCCAGTCCATTTTTTACAGCTCCCTGTTCCTACCTCTAATGTAAGGGCAGTCATTCCATTTGATGTCATACTTAGTAAAGCAGTGTCATTGGCAAAGTCAAGATCATGTATCTCATCTCTGCTAATCCATTTTACACCATTCATGATGCCTTTTGGTTCCCGCTTCATCACCAAATCTATTGCTAATGCAAAGAGAATTGATGATGATTTACACCCTAATCTAACTCCTATCCACAGTTGAGCCACTTACCCAGGCCTGTATCCCATCTTACTGCTCATCCACTTCTTCACATAAATTCCTCACTATGTTGATCAGCTTGTCTGGCACCCCATAGCTTCTAGCAATATTCCACAGGGTCTTTCAGTAGGCAGTATTGAAGGCTGCAGAGTCAGAAGAAGCAGCACAGAAGGTAGCTCTAATCAAGCAGCTCTAAAGAATAGTGAAAGACTTCTCAGGAAGAACCTGATCATCACAGGTGTTGCTGATCAGGGACATTCATGGACAGATGTTGAAAATGCATGAAGTACAAGTCAGATGATGGAAAGAACATTTCCATTCTGTATTAAATTGTCCAGAGCCAACGTTCATTCACAGGTTTGAGAGAAATGCCAGTGCTAAATTAGAAATAGAAGAGGGACCAAGAACACCCAATGAAATTAAAGCAGCCATCAAAAAGCCTGACACTCGAGACAGCTCCTAATGTTTGACAGAATTCAAACTGGTATGAAAGGTGAAATTCTGAATGAGCAGCTAACAAAACTCTGTAATGAAATATGGGTGAAGGAACAACTACCCAAGACTGGAAATGATCGTGGAATTGCAACAAAAAAAAAGGGGATGATCTTAAGGAACAAACTGGAGAGAGATTGTACTGCTATCAGTCTCAGACAAAGTATTGGCTACTGTTATGCTGAGTAGAATGAAGAAAGCAGTGAATGAAATATTACAAGAACAGGCTGGGTTCCATCCAGATAGATCATGTTGTGACCAGATAGTCACTCTTTGACAGATCATCAAAAACTATTGCTTGGCAAAAATGTCTCAATTATGTTAATGAGCTGATTAATTAACCAATATTTTGTTCAAAATCATACGCTAATAGAGAGGACTCTACACTCTTTATATGTAGACAGAGCTTTAGCTTTCTATCTAAAGAGGACTAAATACTTTAAGATTTCTTCCAAATCATTTTGTGACACATGCTGACAGAGTTAAAAGTTAAACCAATTTCTTCTCACACACTTTTAAACTGGATTTTATGATGTACTATATTGTGCTGTCACTTTTCTGGTTGGGATCCTTTGTTAGTAGTTAAGGCACATTGTACAAGAGCACAAGCTGCTTCTGTAGCTGCTTTTAATAATATCTCCTCTTCTGAAAGTTGTAAGGCAGCCACATGATCTTCTGTTCATACTTTAAGGAAACATTATGCAGTTGGCCAGGTATTTGTAGGAGATGCAGCCTTTGGTAGAGCAGTACTTGAACTCTTACATGAATACAGATCTAATACCCACCTCCATCTGCTAACTCTTTTTTGTCTGCAAGAGTGGAAGATATATTGTGACATTCTATACCTTCGGGGAGTGTACTGTAACCCCCATATTCCTCATTTTCATATACTTGTGATCTTACATATAAAGCATGCCTTGTAAGGTATCAGGGGAAAGGTTATGATCTGCTGAAAGTCTTTTCTCTATCCATATATGTGTATCATTAATGCATATGAGGTTGAGAATTGTGTTGTATGGTGGTCACAAAAGCATGCTGTAAGTTGGGGAATCAGCCAGATATTAGCTCCCCAGAGGCAACTGCAAGGAAAGTAACCAATGCCCAGGCGGGGTGTCAAACAACCCATCAACAGCCATTGTCCAGCAAGGGAGCTACATTGCAATCATTCACCTGCATGAGGCCACACCAGGAGAATTGCTCAACCTTGCTTGGAGAGACTCAGCAGTGCTTTCCAGACATGCCTGGACTTGTGCTCCCCAAGTGCATGGACTGAGAGTATTAAACAGACAGAATGGACGCGTACTGGGCCCTTCCCCTACCCCACGTATGCTGCAAGCAACCAAGACACTGAGAAGGAAAGACTCCAACACAGGAGTTTGGCCCAGGTTTAAGGAACAAACCTGTATATAAAGGACTGCAGTATCCAGTGGGGTGAGAAAAATGGCTTAATCTAGTTGCCCAGTCTAATAAAGTTGAGAGTTTAGACTGTCTGCTTATATTTTTCTTTTCTTTTTTGGTAGCCACTCTGACTTGTTAAGCCTTGACTTATAATCACTTAACATCTATCTTCATAGTTAATAAATCTGTCTGTTTATTTTACTGGAAGTTGTGCATTTAGTTTGAAGCGTGTCAGAGATGCCCCTTGGAATAACAAGCCTGGTACATACAGGGGCGGCTCTAGGGATTTTGCCGCCCCAAGCATGGCAGGCAGGCTGCCTCCGGTGGTTTGGCTGCGGAGGGTCCGCTGGTCCCGCGGCTTCGGCGGACCTCCCACAGGCCATGGGAGGTCCATCAAAGCCGCGGGACCAGATGATCCTCCGCAGGCACGCCTGCGGGAGGCAGCCTGCCTGCCACCCTCGCAACGCCGGCAGAGCGCACCCCACGGCTTGCCGCCCCAAGCACGCGCTTGGCATGCTGGGTCCTGGAGCCGCCCTTGGGTACATATCCATTTCTTTGTTAAATTGACAAACTCATATAAGCTTGCAGCGTCCAAGGGGCATAACTGGACACTGCAAGACAGAGGTTCCTAGGGTCGTGTCTGGGACTGGAGATATTGGCTAGTGTCATTTGCTTGCAAGTAGCTGGGAGCAGCTTACATGCCAGAGGCTGTGTGTGAACAGCCCAGGAGTGGGGGTTCTAACAGCAGAGTAGGGTAAGGCTGGCTCCCAGAGTCAAGGATTGGAGTGGACTAGCAGATCACCGGTCTAGATAGCACCAGAGGGGAACAGTCACACATATAAACAACTCAAATGAAGAAAAAGTGGTTACTTGTTCTTTAAGATGTGCTGTCTGTGTATTCAACAACCTGGCCCATTTCCCCTCTATTTGAAGTCCTTAGAAGATTTCAACTGGGAAGGAACTAAGTGTTTGGTCTGCCTTGCCCCTGTATGCCTTTGGTTGGGTAGCATTAAAACATTCAGTGAAGCAAATATTTGTCACTAATCCTTTCAGCTACAAGGTTGGAAACTAAATATTACCAAAACAAACTCGTGTCATTTAGTGAACTAAATTGTGTTTATCTGTACTGCAGGTGAATGGAACAAAACAAATCTACTCTTTTTGTGTTTTCAGGCTCGGATAGCTTTTCTACAAGGAGAAAGAAAAGGTCAGGAAAACTTGAAGAAAGATTTAGTAAGAAGAATAAAAATGTTAGAATATGCGTTAAAACAAGAAAGGTATGTATGCATGTTCATTCAACATTTATCTGTGCTGAAAAATACTTTACAAAATAGAGGGTAACTTCTTTACATTTAAACACTTGGTCCAGGGTACAGGAACACTTCAGAGAACTTCAGTAAATTAAAGGAACTCTTCGTTTTTGGTCTAAACTGACATTTAGTCTGAGAGAGATTCTGCAATTCGTAAATATCTTACTGAAAAAATCCCTAAAACTAAAGGCCAATTTTTTCTTAAACTGGCTGTTTCTCTGGCCTACAGAAATAGAATTTTGTACTTCTGCTGCTGCCACAATAGCAGTCAAATAAGTTTTCAAAGTTGAATATTATGATGTATGAAGAAATGTTGGTATAATATCCTGTGTAAGTAGATATTAAACAGAAAGAGCATTGTCCATTTCACCTTTCATAACTCAGAAAATAATTGCATGACAGAAAAAACCAAAACTGGAATCCACCACTGTTTTTCAGACTTCTAAAGACAGAATAACTAAAAATTTACTGTGCTTCTCCTGCTCCGTTATATAGACGAGACTCAAATAATAAAGAAAAGTAGTCTTCTTTTTTTTAATCATTTTTAATTCTATATTTGTTTCACAATGTGAAATGTGCATTTTACATTTCAAAGAGCAGCATTCCTTAAACATTAATGTTGCTCTCTGAGGTGTTGTTTCCAAATGAGACATATGAAGGTTACATAGAGAATACCTAACATAACATGTTTCTCACCTATTTCAACTAGTTCTGACACCTTAAGAATGTCACATAAAGATGGTTTTGCATTTAGTGAATGTACATTACTGCTGCCTTTTCAAACCTAAACAATTTTCTATTGTATATTTTGATTGAATGCAAAATATATTACCTGTTTCAAAGATATTTAGGAATTTACCTGGTGATATGACAATATTTTTAATGGTAGAGTCAAATTTAGTCCTCAGTTTGCATCCCTTACAAAATAGGGAAGTTCCACTCAGTGTTACTGTAAGTATGCATTGAAGTATGCCACCTCCTTCCCCCAACTTAAAAATAAGTACATAAATAAATACTCCAACCTATTGTGTAGATCTTCGGTAACTCCAAACTATATTTGGCAACTGCAGTCAACTCGGATATATTTATCCATGCACGTCCTTGACATCTTTAGGCTAGTTGCCCAAGAATAATTCT
Organism: Chelonoidis abingdonii; assembly: GCF_003597395.2. Classification (NCBI taxonomy): domain Eukaryota; kingdom Metazoa; phylum Chordata; order Testudines; family Testudinidae; genus Chelonoidis; species Chelonoidis abingdonii. Next base: position 103,197,588 of record NC_133772.1, on the reverse strand, counting down.
GTCTTCATATCCTCTTCTTTCTTCACTATAGTGACTTGTATTCTAGATGAGTATTGATATGGTGAAGCAATTAAAAAAAACTACCTTAAACTCTCCTTCAGTAATCCCTTTTTATTAAAAATTGTTTTTGGTAGCATGGTCTGTTGGTCACTATAAAAGGGTGTAACTTATTTAAGAAGTAGTTGAAAGCTGTTATTGAGACTTAGTAGAATTTTCAAAAGTACCTAGATCCCATTTTCAAAAGTGACATAAGCCCCTTTGTCACATAAGTGCTCTTGAAAATACTTTTCGAACCCCTAAAAGAATTATTCTTCACAGGGAAAGTCTGCAGATCCATTACAATGGGTCTTACATCTGCTTGCAGCTCCTTGGAGGCGTAAACCAGATCTGTCAGTCAAAACATGCTGGGAATGGCCATACCCCTGAAGGGCTGAGCCAGCCAGTTTAAACTGCCTCGTGCAGCTGCAGGAAGACTTTATCAGAGCTTCTGCTCAGAAGAAGAAAAAAAAATAAAGCAACAAAAAAGGAATCATTTTTGTTGTTCTTAGTGGGTTTATTGCCTTCTAAGCATTACTGGGCTTCTGTTTTTCTGACCATACCCCAAGGCTAGACGCTGGCAATACCTTTCTGATACTGAGAGAGCTGACTACAGCAGCTTCCAGTGCATTGTCTGGGCCAGCCTCTCTAGCATAAATACCGCACAGGCAACTAGAGGAATAGAGAAGTCAACAGAAAAGGGCACAAAAATGCCAGGACTAATTGAACCTACAAGTGCATTTTGTTACGAGGGAATGTCCTGTAACAACAGTATTCCTGCTCAGTTTTTCTAATCTCCCACTATTTCCAACCCCTGCTTTAGTGGACAATGCTTCTTGTCCATTCAGAGCAGACAGAGCTGTTTCAGGCTGTCTGCAGACTGAAGAAAACATCATTGCATCAATGTACGTTTCACTCACATGTGGAACATTAGCTTTGCAACTATGAGTTTCCATATTTTTTATTTATTTATTTATTTATTTATTTATTTTAAATGAAGGCCAAGGTGTTGCAGAATCTTAATATGCAAGTCAGGCCACATAAATGTATTAGGCAGATTGAGTGTTTAACGACTGTAATCTAAACTACATTTTAGAATTGTTTTATTGGTTTCTGATGAGAGAATATTGGTTTAATTTCTTGACTGCATATTCAAAATCAGTTTGCATATTAAAAACAAATCTTATCTAACACAAGGGACAGACTGATCACATCTTACAGCATTTTCATTAAAATATAATTTGAAGTGATTACTTTCTCTGATCAATGTCCACTGAAATATGTTATGTGTAGGTAGAAGATAAAATTGAATCTGTGTTATACTTTGAAAGTATAGCTCTAAGATCAAAATTATAAATTCTTTCTTAAAATATTTATTCTTTCAACTTGTTACATGACATTTGCTTTTGTTTTTATAAATTTATTGGAATGCAGTTAAGCCAAAATACTTACTGTACTTTCAGAAATTATTCAGTAAAATACACAATATTTTAATAGTGTGCTTTCTTTATGAAATGTGAAATAATTTACAAGAAATCTAAAATCTTATCAGTTCATTTTATTTGAAAAAATAAGTCCAGAGCTTAAATACATTTTTAAAATTCTAAAGGTGCAACATGTGGTATTTCTGAAGTCTAGGCTTAATTTTTCATGTTAGAGTCCAGTATAAAAAAACTTTCAAAACATACAGAGCAGTGGCGGCTCCAGGCACCAATGCAGCATGTGTGTGCCTGGGACGGCAAGCCACGAGAGGGGCGGCATGCCAGTTGTTGTGAGGATGGCCGTCAGGCTGCCTTTGGCAGCGTGCCTGCGGAAGGTCCGCCGGTCCTGTGGTTTCGGCAGTAATTCGGCGGCAGGTAAGCTGAAGGGACGGGACTGGCGGACCTCCCGCAGGCATGCCGCCGAAAGCTGCCTGACTGCCATATTTGGGGCGGCAAAATACATAGAGCCGCCCCTGATACTGAGTCACTTTAATAAACAACTTTAAAATAGCTGAAATTCCAGCTAATTAATTTTATTAATATTTCAGAAGTTTCTACAAATGCATTTTAAAGATAAACTGAAAGGCTTTGTTCCTTTTAGGATTTAAGTTGAAGTGCTTAGGATTCTGTGTTTTACTGCAGATAAATGTAAGCAGAGCCGGTAGTGCTACTTATAACTAAGGTTGCCTGACACTTTCCCTTACAAGATCCAGTTTTCAATTGCATATAACTTTGCCTAACTTTAACCATTTGGGCTGAAATTTTCCACACCCGGTGTCTGAATTTATTGGAAAGTTTCGACTAAAATGGTTCTTCAGTTTCAGAAAATCAAGTTGGGGGAAATACTGTTTTGCTTATGTTAAAAAAAATTCTTACAACTGCTTCATTGAAAACCTCTAGTATCTCTGTGTTTTGGGGAATGGACTTGAAATTTGGCATGGGGTAAAGGGCAGTTGCACTGGTGTGAGGAGTGGGCCTTTGCCATCCCTGTGACAACTTGGTCAATTAGGCAAATTATAAGCCTCTGCAGGGCTTGTCTACTACACAGGGAGGTTATCAGATTAAGGTAGGATGTGAATTTAAAGCAGAATAGCTATTCTGGAATAACTCCATGGAATAACTCCTGAAAAATTACAATTGACACATGCTCGGTAGAGACTTTGTCAGCTAAGTTACCAAAAATGATGTCTGCACTGGGCATGCTCAAACCTAGGGCAGCAGTGTCTGAGCAGGATTTTCCCTGAGACTTTAGTGAGAGCTTTTTCAGTGAAGTGCATGAGGCAGAAGCCAGATTGGAAAGGCTATAGAATGGAATTGGAGGGAAGGAACTTCCAGGCAGGACTGAAGGTGTCACATCTAATGTTTAGGAGATGATGGAGAGTTGGAGAGGCAAGTGGGATGAAACTGGAAAGTAATGCATGCTTGTATTTGTTGGGATTTTGTGGTTCCCAAATGAGTCAGATGCCAGGCACAATCAAGGGTCTTCGATTCAATTCAATTCAGTTCAACAAGACTTTATTCAGTGTGCACAGAGGGAGAGCCCTTGGTGGGGGGTGGGTGGGGGGGGAGGAATCAGCCAGAGTCCCTCCAGTAAGGAGCCTCTCCCATTGTATTTATAGCACATGGCAGTTACTTAAGTTAACATACACAAACCTTCCAGTTCATATTTAACCTTTCCATATTGATTTGTTCATCACATGCTTATACTTTTTCCAACCATATGTTGAGCTCACCTCCCCACCCCTGACCTCTCTAGAATGTTCCTAGGGTGGTGACACAGCATGCTTCTTTATGCATGAGAACCTTGTAAATCACATTTATGTAAAATGAACCACAGCAATACTCTTCAGATTGCAATGGGAAGTTATTAGAGAGTAAAAAGTTAAGGAGAAAGGTTTAAAAGAGGGGATAAGAATGGAGCAAGAAAGATTAGATTGTTGAGGTCACTTGCCCTAGAGAGATTAGAGTTGGAGAACAGGTGTGAAACTTCGTGTGTCAGTGTTGGAGAAAGGAGGAGAGAATGATAGGAAGAGGAAGGAGATGGTCATAATCAGATCTTATAGATTTTTCTATTTGAAGATCTCGGCAGGATACTATGAAGAGAGGGAAGTAGAGGTGGGGAACCGGGAATGGGGGTGGTTGAGGAGAGTGTTAAAAGTTTGGTGGAGACCACATGTGTGAAATTCGTTCAGGGAGTAAGAACAGGAATACTTGTGGCACTTAGAGACTAACAAATTCATTTGAAGCATAAGCTTTATGGGCCTTAGTCTCTAAGGTGCACAAGTACTCTGTTCTTTTGCGGATACAGACTAACACGACCGCTACTCTGAAACCATTCTGGTAAACATTCTTTAGCTAGGAGAATGACAGAATTGAAGGAGCAAATGATCTTTTTCGTATAATTTGACACAGAGTGGATTGATTTAAATATAAAGCTATTTAAATTATTTATTGAAATAATGAATTTTAAATTAATCTTGTTTTGCATATGTACCTTTTAGTAATTTCCTAAAGAAAACTGATTTCATTAGTTTGTAACAATTAAAACATGTTGATTTGCAGCTAAATATAGAACTTCACACTAAATTTGGTGGTACTTTTTTGTAAACAGAAAGTACTATAGCTATACTAATATACCTATTTAGTTATATAGCTTAACTTATATTATTCAGATTCTAATGTTTTAACTTTTTATTGTATTAGAAATGATGATTGCACTATTTGTTTGTTAAATGATAATATTTTTATTATTTGTCAAGCTCTATTTTAATGAAAATTGCAATTCAATTAAATGCCCAAAACATTTTAAATGTTTTTTATTAGTTAAATAAAATATGCCATAATGTGCTGAGCATAAGAAGAAAGCTTACCAAAACATGTTTTGGATTTAAACAACTGATTTGGGAAACAAAGAAAATATATATGTGATTATTGGATTAACTGATTGTTCTGGTCAACCATGTCCTTTAAAGATTTAGCACAGTAATTCAGTCACAGTAGGTTTTATCCAAATTGAAGAGGAGAACAAGCTGTCTTGCTTTTTTAGTTCTTAATCATTTCTTAACTTTGAATGAACTAGTCATTGAACTGAACTAATTGAATAAAGAAGTGACGATAATATTCCTTTCTTCTTCGAGAGATGTCCCTGTGGGCTCCACTTCAGGTGCGTGCGCCCCTGCCCTTCGATCGGAGATTTTTTTGCAGCAGTACCCTACCGGCCAGCGCATGCTTAGAAACCTGTTAACTCACTCGCTGAGAGGTTACTAGAGAGCATGCGCGGCCGGTACTCTCAGTTCCTTCTCTGCTGCCCCTGGCTGAGACGGAGCTCAGCAGACTCTTAGTATTTTCTTTCCTTATCTTAGTATTCCGTAGTTAGCTAGTTTTTCTCTGTTACTTACCTGTTAGTTAGTGTGTACCTACCACTTCCTACTAGTTTAAAAAAAAAAAAAAAATTCTCTCGTTCTGTCAGCGCTTCAAATATGCCTGGCTCCACAGGTTTTAAGCGCTGCTCTTCTTGTAAGGACACTATCCCTCTTTCGGATGGGCACTCCAAGTGTATAAAATGGTTGGGGGAGACCCATATTCCTCAAAAATGCCCTCACTGCACTAAGTTAAGCTCCAGGGCTAGGAAGGACAGGGAGTTAAAGTTAAAGCTTATTTTACTTCAAAAATCCCTGCAATCTACCTCAGACCCAGGCACAGACTCTGCCTCCAGACCCAGCTCTAACCCTTCAAAAAACTAAAAAAGTCAGCCAAAAGAGAGCACTTACAAGCAACAGGAAGCTTCTCTGGTAAACCCTCTCCGATCAGCTCGTCAGTTTCATTACCAGCGTTTCCCCGCCTCAGTACATTTGACGAGCCGGGCTCCTCCGCTACCGCGCTCAACCCGCTGTTGCTGTCGGCGGCAGCGCAAGCCCCTGGTGCTGAGGTGACAGGCTTCCAGTTGCCTGCCTCAATTGTAGCACCTGTCGGCACCGCACTGAATGCAGCACCGACGATTCAAGCACTGGAGGCGGCGGCACCGCAGCCTGCTATTCATAACACGGCACCGCCTGCGGCACCGGCTTTGCTACCGCTCCGTGGCACGGAGCCAAGACAAAAAACTCCGGTTCCAGCCCAGGCTTCCTCACAGGAGCTCTACATGCCTTCGCCTATGACTGTTCCACCTTTGCAATACACCCATTCGGGTGACCTCCTAGTGTCACCCATATTGCAGTCACCATTTTTTGGGGATGGCTTCCCTATATCGAATGACTCAGGTTCTGAACGGCCTTCCTCGAGTGAGGAGGAGTCTGAACCACAGGCTGATGTGCTACTGCAGACTGCATTCTACTCCGAGAGCCCTGTCGTCCGCGGACATAGGAAAACTGTCCCACACCAATCGCAAGATCCCACCTCTTGGTGTGTGAATCCCTGGATGCCACCACCTATGCCTTTTCCTTCACCATGGCAGTATTGGGCTCCGTGGATCTCTTTCCCTCAGCAGCATGCCCACTCCTCTACTTGCTGTAGACGCACACGTCCAAATCCTAGGACGCACTTGGCGGCACCCTCCCACCCTCAGGATCAATTAACTCCAGCTTCTGATCCAATACTGCCTGACTTGCCAACCGAGTCAACACATGAGGAGGCGTTACTTCCTTCCCCTCCCCTGCCATCTGATGATTTTGCAAAATTCCAAGATCTCTTTCAAACAGGTGGCCAATGAGCTCAGAAATTAGTTTGGAGGAGGTACCGACACCAACCACATGCAGCCAACTGACATTCCTGCAACCCATCTTCGTCATCCAGCTAGCAATTGCCAATTAACTCAGGCCCTTCTGGAACCTGCCTAAATCCATCTGGCAGACTCCAGCCACAATCCAGCCGACCTGCACCAACAGGCAGACCGGAATACTTCATTCCCTCAAGGGCTCTGAATTCCTTTTTCACATCCTGCGCCAAAACTCTCTTGGAGTGGACGCAGCGAATCAGAGGAACAAACAGCAAATACTCCGCCATACCCCAACCAGCAAAGATGGCAAACGCTAGCTAGACCTGCTGGATCGTAAGGTATATGCCTCTTCAACATTGCAATTTTTCGAATTGCCAATTACACCGCAATTCTGGCAAAGTACGACCATAAAAAACTATAATAAGTTTATGGATTTTATTGACCACATCCAGCTGACAAGAAACAACAGTTTACAGCTTTAGTCTGAGGGGCGAGGGGCAGATCATATCCCGGATGGCTCTGCAAGCGGCTCTGGATTCAGCCAAATACTGCAGCAAAGGTCCACGCTACCGCGGGTGTCATGCGACGAGGTTCCTGGCTTTCCTCTTCTCTCTTTCCTCGCAAAGGTTCAGAGCACCATAGAGGATCTCCCTTTTGATGGTGATAAACTCTTTGCTGCCGCCACTCGAATGAGGTGCTGCACTCTATGAAGGACTCACGAGCAACACTGACTGATCCTTAGGTATCCAGACCCCTACAGCAGAAGGAGACAGTACAGATACCAACCTTACCACCGTCCGCGCTACCCCTCATATGCTCAGCATTTCCCGAGAGCTCAGGATCATTCAACAGCAATCCCCAACATGGCCAGAGGTCCAGATACCAGCGGCGTCGCACCACTTCTTCCGGGTTGCCCCAACTCCTCAAATAACAAGGCAAATTTGAAACCTTTGGTCGAGGGGTCTCGTGAACATCGCCCCTGTTTCAGTGCAGGTACTGCCCTACAACTATCTTTGGACACCGTCTACAGCCATTCTTACACCAATGGCAGAAATATTACCACCGACAAGTGGGTCCTAGAGGTCATCACAAAACGGGGGATATTCCATCCCCTTCCTCTCCTTACCTCCCACCACACCCACCCTCCCCTTCCTCTTCAGGGGCGGGGGGGGGGACACCTCTCACGAGCCACACCTCCTGCAAGAAGTACAACACCTTCTTCACCTTGGGTGCTATAGAGCTCGTACCCGAATGCCACAAGGGGATGGGGGGTTCTACTCCCCATATTTCTTGACACAGAAAAAACAGGAGGATGGCGACCGATCCTCGACCTCAGGAGACTCAACAATTTCGTCAAGAAACAAAAGTTCAAGATGGTTACTCTCACCACCATAATTCCAGCACTGGAACAGGGCGATTGGTTTTTCAGCCCTCGACCTACAAGACGCCTATTTCACGTCACTATCCACCCAGCCACAGACTTTTCTCCGTTTTATCCTTGGCTCGACGCATTACCAATACAGAGTCTGCCATTTGCCTGTCCACTGCCCCCGCGTTTTCTCCAAACTCCCGCTGTAGTCACGGCCTACCTCAGAAAACAAGGGGTTATAATATTTCTTACCTGGACGACTGCCTTTCTCAAGGGCCTCCACACACGCCGAAGCTCTCCGCTTCACAAAGATCAACAATCGAGTGCTTCCAACTCCCTGGGCCTGCAAATAAACGAGAAACAAATCCACATTGAGTCCTACCCAACGCCTGGACTTCATAGGTGCAAGCCTCGACTCCACAACCGGACGGGCATCCCTTCCACCCGACTGTTTCCATACTATAAAACTCCCGGCTACGAGGCTTCGCAGCAGTCCTCGGGTCGCCGCCGAGACTGCTCCAACTACTGGGGCACATGGCCTCGTGCACTTTCGTGGTCCAGAATGCACGCCTCCACATGCGGTGCTTCCAAGCCTGGTTGGCCACGGTTTACAAACCAAACGTCCACTCACTACACAACCCATTGACCATTCCTTACCGGGGTCAAGGACTCTTTCATATGGTGGACAGCCCCCCCGACAACCTCTGTTTTCTGGAGTCCCCTTTCTCCAGACTCCACCCACTGGTGATGATGACAACAGACGCATCCCTCACCGGATGGGGGGCCCATATCTCCCACCATACAGTCCACGGCCTATGGTCTCCTTCCGAGACCTCCCTAACACACATAAACATTCTAGAACTTCGAGCTATCCGGAATGCTTGCTGCTCGTTTCCTCCCACTAATCAGGCACAATCAACATGTACGCATAATGACAGACAACATTGCCTGCATGTTCTACGTCAACAGACAGGGGGGGCTCGTTCCCACTCCCTTTGTTCAGAGGCCATGAACTCTGGAATTGGTTGCCTTGCGTATCGCATCCATATATCAGCTCGCGGTACATTCCCTGGCGTCCTGAACACCACTTGCCGACGAGCTAAGCAGACGCTTTCCCTCAGAGCACGAATGGGAGATAGACGACAAAATCATTCTCCACATATTCGCGCACTTGGGGTCACCCAACCATAGATCTCTTCGCGACCACCAGACAATACAAAATGCGCTCAACGTTCTGCTCCAGGGCAGGACTCGGCAAACATTCCCTAGGGGATGCATTCATGATCCCCATGGCACCGACCTTGCTTTATGCGTTTCCCCCAATACCATGCTCAACAGGGTCCTCACGAAGATACGAACAGATCGTGCCACGATAACCTGATCGCACCGTCATGGCCCAGACAACCGTGGTTCCCATTCCTCACCAGAATGTCGATTCAACCTCGGATCTCCCTCCCTCTGATCCCCAACCTCCTATCACAGCAGCACGGCCGGACCTCTTCTCACTCCCGCAATCTCTCCATGCTTCACCTCGCTCAAAGCTTGGGTACCTGCATGGTTCTCCCAACAAGAACTAGACTGCTCTGGCCAAGTACAGAGGTACTCCTGCACAGCAGAACGCAATCCACCGTACGCACCACCTACCTCTGAAAGTGGGAAAGATTTACAAAATGGTGCTCAACCAAGCGCGGCTGTCTCCGACCTCTGCACCTCTTCCCTGTATACTCGATTATTATTTATTGGACATGAAGCAATCTGGCCTGTCATCCAGCTCCATTTCAGGGTCCACTTAGCTGCCATCACGACCTTTCACAGTACAGTTGACAATACCTCGGTTTTCGCTCATCCCATCACCAAACGTTTTCTGAAGGGTCTCCAAACCCTGTATCCAGACGTTAAGCCACCTACTCCTCCATGGGATCTTCACCTGGTATTGTCCTGTTTAACCGCCAACCCTTTGAGCCCTTAGCCACCTGCTCCCTTTTACACCTCTCAATGAAAACAGCCTTTTTTGGTAGCCATTACCTCCGCCAGACGTGCGGGCAAAATAGCAGCTCTTATGGCAGATCCACCATATACCCTCTTCTTCAAAGACAAAGTTACTCTACGCTTACACCCTAAATTTCCCTACCAAAAAGTGCATGCTCCCTTTCACCTCAATGAACCGATCCATTTACCAACTTTCTCCCGAAACCGCACGCAAACTCATCTTTGAGGCCTGCGATGCACACACTTGACGTTCGATAGGGCTTTATCTTTTTATCTGGACAGAACAAAACCCTTCCGAAAACTCTCCTAGACTCTTTGTCTCTATCGCGGACCGCTCCAAGGGCATGCCTATCTCTACTCAGAGGCTCTCGAAATGGATCTCTGACTGCATACGTCTCTGTTATAAGATAAAGAACGTTACACCTCCGGAAGTGATCAGGACACATTCCACTAGATCTGTATCTACCTCTCTAGCCCTTCCTACGCAAAGTACCCTTGTCAGACATCTGTAGGGCGGCCACCTGGTCCTCTCCACCATACATTCTTTACTCACTATGCCCTATACTCAGGCCCCTCTCTGACACTCAGTTAGGCAGGGCAGTGTTGTCTACGGCATTCCTGCCAGACCCGAAGTCCCTACCTCCTTGAGATACACTGCTTTGAAGTCACCTGAAGTGGAGCACCCACAGGACATCTCTCGAAGAAGAAGAGGAGGTTACTCACCTTGTGCAGTAACTGACGTTCTTCGAGATGAGTGTCCCGGTGGGTGCTCCACTACCCACCCTCCTCCCCTTACTTTGGAGTTGGGGTGGCCTCCGTTGTAGAGAAGGAACTGAGGGTACCGGCCGCGCCTGCTCTCTAATAACACTCTCAGAATGAGTGACAGGTTCTAAGCATGCGTGGCCGGTAGGAGTACTGCTGCAAAAAATCTCCGATCGAAGGCGCAGGGGCGCACCAACACCTGAAGTGGAGCACCCACAGGGACACTCATCTCAAAGAACGTCAGTTACTGCACAAGGTGAGTAACCTCCTCTTCTGCAACTTTAGAAGAGGCTACTGCTCTTGAAACCTGGTTTAGCACATCAACAAGCTCTGGTTCCAGATGCTTAGTCAGTGACATCCACCAGTTCAGTAGTTTGACTTTCTTTAATCCTTAGTCAGGAAATGTGCTATTTTATATTATGACTTTTGTTTAATTTAAATTATTTTAATAGATTATAGTAAATTCAGGCCCTAATATACGTTTTCATAATTTAATTTTAAATAGATTATTTTTAAAAAGAAAAATGTATTAAAATTAAATTTTTAAAGTTTAAATTTTTTTTAAATAAATCCTTGTCTTTATCCATCCTGACTAGATTGAACAGCTTGAAAAGCTTTTTACCTACTGACATAAAATAAAATCCTTCATAAATAACACACAAGTTCTCAAGTTCAATTTCTTTACTAATAAAAATTTGGGGTATATGTGTTTATGAGAAATGAGCACACTATCATGTTTTTGAAAATGTTTGACTCGATGATTCAATGACTTTTCATCCAAATTAAAGTATTGAAATATACATTCTGTATCTTAACGTTTGTTTAATTGTAATATTAAGAGGTGTTTGAATTTAAGAAATTATTTCTTTTTTATATACCGATTATGCTTAATTTTCAGGGCAAAATATCATAAATTAAAATATGGCACAGAACTGAACCAAGGTGACTTGAAAATGCCAACTTTTGAATCAGGTAAGTTGTTTTTTTTTTTTGTTTTTTTTTGGTAAATTTCACGCTTTTCATTCTTTTGCTATCTGCTTTTTTTTAGATTTGCTATTTATGCAGCTCTTAATAGTCGCCATAATGTACGCAGTCATTAATAACAAAAGTTCTTCTTCGATTGCTTGCTCATGGCGATTCCACTCTAGGTATGTGCATGCTCACATGCATTGTCATCGGAGATTTTTGCCTTAGCGATATGTGTAGGGGTTGCACTGGTGCCCCCTTGAGTGCAGCACTCCTGCATCGATATATCAAGTGCCACTGGCCTTACGCCGTCTCAGTTCGTTCTTATCCCCTGTGGTGGTTACTTGGCATGCCTTCCCTTGCATTGCAAGGGCTAGCGGTTTTTGTCTATTGTCTTTGAGATTTAGGGCCTTGTAAATAGTTTTGTTCATAATAGTTAACAGTTAGGGTCCCAGTAGGGACTTCGCCACAGCAGGGCATGCCCCAGTCTGCCTGTAAGTGACCCCTATAGCAGCTGCCTCAGGTGCTTAGGGAAGTCAAACGTTGGAGACAAGTGCTGAATTTATAAGAACTTCCGGTCCCGCACACAAAAAGAGTGGGATATTTGGCTTCAGGCTCTCCTCATGGAGTTCCCCCTGCACCTGGCAGTATTCCCCATTGCCAGTGCCCAAAAAGAAGTCTAAAAGCCTGGCACTGAGCCAATAAGTCCATGGGCCATTGGGCAAAGGACTCGCTTCAGGCTGTCTGGCCACTCCAGAACCATGCACTTGCACCCCTCCAACTGGGGCTCTTAGTCCTGTGGAAGGTCCACCGCTGACTGCACAGACACCTTTGCAGGCTCCTCCAGCGCCAAGAGAGCAGTGGCCTCCACCCACACCGCTGATGCAGCATGTGCCGTAGGAACCGGCAAAGGCTCCCCACATATGCAAGTCAGATGCGAAGACCCCTCAGGGGGCGGTTGAGTGCCGCCAATTCTCCAAGGCAAAGCATTGCTCTCCACTTCCACACTGCAAGTTGCCGGAGCCTGGATGCCCTGGGTCACATCCTTGGTCACTGGTGCCACATTTCCAGTTGCCACCATCTTGACGCGGATCGCCTAGAGCAAGATTCCAGTTACCATACTACCTACATTGCTCACCCTCCTGCAAATAGTCTTCTCGGCGCAGGTCCTGGTCGCCCGCATTGTGGGAGTGCTCCCCATCGCATCTCTGGTCCCCTTGATACCAGCACTGATCACCTTGCACCAGACCCTAACAGCAATGGCCAGCGATCAGACCCAGGCATTGACGGAAGGGGATTTCTCAGGCATGGAAGCCCAGTTCAGCCCCTCATCAAGTATGCACCACCGTGAATGGGCACCCAAGGCTGCGTCGATATTGCTGAAACAGTGTCTGGCGCAGTGGGCTTATTGGGGTACATGCAGAATGGCAGTTCTGGCAATGTCTCCTACTCACGTCTCATCGTCCGCCACCTCGGAGCAGCAACTGGTGGCACCAGCGGCGCCGGGCTCAGTGCACAAGGCATGCCCGACCGGAGTAGAGGGAAGGCTGTTCACCCCTAAGTCTCCCTCCCCTATGGGGGAAGATGCCCTGTAACCTCCCCCAATGGTGCAGTCATTATTCTCGTCCCCATCTGGATCTGTGATCCCTCAACAAGTCTCTCAAAAAGTTGAAATTTCGTATGGTTTCCCTGGATCCAGGAGACTAGTACGCTGCCTCGACTTGAGGGATTCCTCTTTCTACATCTCCATATTCCAGAGTTACAGCTAGGTAACCATTTTTTAATTCTTTGAGAACAGATGTTTGGTTCCAGGGAGCTGTGTTACTGAATATACTGGTGTTTGGCAAGTGGTTTATTTGAGCCTTTATTACTTCGGTTCTCTTTCTCTCCTTCGGAAAGATCCAAATGTTGGGAGAGGTTTTAGTAGATGAATAAAGAGGCAGTGGTTTAACTTTATTTTTGGTGGTGGTGGTGGTTGTTGTTGTCTGTTATCTCATTTCTACCGTCAGCCCTTGAAGGATCTTAGTGTCTATTGGGATATTACACTCTCTTTCTTACTTATCTCAAAGAAGTTTATTTTGCCATCTAGGGAGAAAATTGAACAATGGAATAAACATTATATATGTAGAAAATTCTACGTTTTTGTTCCCTGTGACTGTATAATAAAAAATTGTGTTTACTTTATCCTGGAAAAGTTATAATTTTTTACATATTTTTAAAAAATGGACAGGGGTTTTGTCAAATCAAGAAGAAATGTCCTGATGCAAATCAGTGTGCCCATATTGGCATATGGAGTGAAGTAGACTTCACAACGTAGGCAATATGTTGCTTATAACTAATACTTCCACAAATTCTGTCTTTTATAGATCTGAAACTAGAGGAAGATTTTCCCCTTGATTAAATTTGACTGTTTAAGAAGTAAGGATGACCTTTATTGCATGGCTGGCCCCTCCTTGAAATTCAATTCTTTGGGACGCTATGTTATAAATAAAGTTTGGCCTTCCTCTTCGCTACTAACTGGAAATGCAGTTATACTCACAAGTCATCTAGGCAATGAATCTCTGTCAGGTTAGACAGTATCTCTCTCTCTCTTCCCCCTCCCCCCACCCCCTCTTTTTTTTTTGGTATGGGTACATCTTCAAGCACTTCTTCCTTGCTTGAAAGTATAAAATATTGTCCAGGTTATGTGCTTAGTGTTCATTTCTTAACATTTCTCTACAAAACATACAAGTCTGACTTCTGAATTCTCTAGATCAGTATTTCTCCTTGTTCTTTATTCCCCGATTTTATAGACTGATATAATAGAACATCTGTTAAAGTGGAATGGGCTCAAGGTGTCAGTTGCTGCTAGAGAGTAAAAGTGGTGGAGTTCCTTAATATTGTATTCTTGACATATTAGTTTAGGTTTCCCCACATACAAGTTAATGGAACTTTATTTAAACAGTATTTAGTAAAAAAATAGTGATTTCTTATTTTTTATTAAAGTTAAAAAAAAATTTACAACTATCTTCCTTTAAGAAAAATCAAGTTTCTGCTAACCAATTTTGTGATACTAAATTAATGGACATTAAATATATTCGAATAGAGAATCAGAATGAATCTTTTTCTTAAGTGCTCTGCGTAGAGCTATTTAGAATCCCCCAAGGAATAAGGGAGTTAATTAGCCAGAGCAGGTCAGCTGCTGTAATGTAAACAAAAAAATGAAATAGTTGGCATTACTTTGAATAGCCTTTAAGGGATGCTATCTGAATAATGGCAATTCGTCAGCTTTGTACCAGAAAGTTTGTTGTAAGCTAACGGTAGAAAAAAGACTAAGTGGGATGTACAAAGTCTTAATATGTGCAACAATGTGAGACTTTTTGATATTTGTTAAATCAAGTTCAGCACTTCCAAGAACATTTATAACTGTTGAATGTTGATCTGCTGATCATCAGTGAGGTTATGGAATGTGGCTTTGTAAAGGACACCATCTGAATCTAGCATTAGGCTCATTAAGGAGATGACCACACCACCAGTCTCTGAAAAATTGTGTGGGGTCTAAAAATGTTTAAGTGAAATCTTCACTTCCCTCTGTGGTCTTTAAAATTGGCAGAGTAAAATGAGCAACATTAATGCGTATCTCCTTGCATTTCAGAAGAAACCAAAGACACAGAGGTTCCTACAGTACCTCAAAATAGTCAACTGACCTGGAAGCAAGGCAGGCAATTATTAAGACAGTAAGTAATATAGTTAAGTATCTATATTTGTAATCAGTTTTTCTTCTGGAGTTTTAGAAATTATTTACATGTTTGCACTTTGCCTTGGAAATTCATGTAGTCAAAATGGATAAATATTGGTTCAGTATGCAAGACTGTATAGACTGCATTTTTCTGAAGCAGTACTAGGAGAGAGAATCTTTGGCTGTGTCACTGCTTTAAACCCTGGGAAATGAAATGAGAAGTAAACCACAGGTAGAATACATGGATTTTGGGTGGAGGTGGTCCTTTCAGTCAATTATATGGTAAACTCATTTAGCTTCCCATCTCCTCTTTAGTATTATCAATTTAATTTTTTTTTTTTTCCAGCAGCAAATCCTAGATCCTTTCTCTTTCTCATAAATGTCTTTTTCTCTTCTTTCTCTTTTCACAACCAACCTAGATATCTTCAGGAAGTAGGTTACACGGACACAATATTGGATGTACGGTCCCAGAGGGTAAGGTCTTTACTTGGGCTGTCCAGTTCAGAACCAAATGGCTCAGTGGAGACGAAGAACTTAGAACAGATCCTTAATGGAGGTGAATCTCCTTCATCTAAGCAAAAGGGACAGGAAATAAAAAGGTAGGCAAAGAGATGTAAAATTGTGATATGCTTGATAGCTGGCTAACATACCCTACTTATATTATTAATATGCTATTTCACTTATTAGATTCAGACAGCTGTGTTATGCAAGCACTGAGAAACCAGTTAGGCTCATATAAGCTTCAGAGCCTACATATTTTTTTTTTTTTCCCCCTTTTCTGGTCAGTGGCACATTAGTCAGTTATATCATCCAAATATTGCAGCTATGTGAGTGCACAGAAGCCTGAAAGTAAACTGTTGAACATAAAAGGAGTCTATAAGTGTAACTGACTATCACTAATCATATTTTTCAGATCTATCAGCTTGTACTGTGGAAAATAAATAGTGCATTATGTGAAAATCCTAGATTTTTGTTTCCGCTTTAATAATTTAAGTTGGTGTTATTAACATAAATAATTGTTTTTAAATTCTACCATACATCTTGAGTGGTGCTTTTCAATTTTGAGTCATCTCATAGATTTAGATGGACAGAGTTTTCCTGGAATTTTTTTGACTTTTTAAAAACTTTTAAAAGTTAGTTAGTAAAATTATATTTGACTTAATCCCCTAAATCCCTTCACTGTAAGTCAGCTAGTAAATTTGACCACTGTAGGCTTTTTGTTTTGTTTTTTGTTTTTTTTTGTAGGAACTCTGGTGATGTTCTTGAAACATTTAATTTCTTAGAAAATGCAGATGATAGTGATGAAGAAGAGAATGACATGATAGAAGATATTGCAGAAGGAAAAGAAAAGCATCGGATAAATAAAAAACACAAAGTAAAGAGCTTTTACTGTTGCCTTTTGGTCATGTACATCTAACATATTGAAAGCAGTGCTTATAAAATATAGTCTGGTGGAAGCCCATGTTTCAAATAGACATGAATAAATTACCCTACTTTATCTGTATGATATGTAAGTGAACATGTGGTATCAGCACGTTTTGGTGTAGCTCCTTATAATTCACCTCTACCCCGATATAATGCGACCTGATATAACACGAATTTGAATATAACGCGGTAAAGCAGTGCTCTGGGGAGAGTCGGGGCTGCGCACTCCGGCGGATCAAAGCAAGTTCGATATAACACAGTTTCACCTATAACACAGTACGATTTTTTGACTCCCAAGGACAGCGTTATATCGGGGTAGAGATGTAGTGTTTTTCATCTTCAGAATGTTTTAAACATGAGGTAATTAGTGCTCATAACATCCTTGTGAGTACAATAACTAAGATTGCTACCAAAGTCTTATTCTGTTTTTGGTTTGCTGCCAGTACTTAGAGATGGAATAATTTTGTATTTCATTCCTCCTCACAGACCTAGCTTTTTAGAGCTTTGTCTCTTTTTGCCGTTTTTAAAATTGTATGTTAACTGGCTTGGTGACCTTGTGGTGGTGGTCTCTGTGTGGATCCAAGTATATTTCCTATTCTAAGTCTCACTATCTCAGCCAATTAGGAGTAATGCAAAGGCAGTATACTCTGTCCTGTTAGGGATGGTTACTTAATTTAGCAAGAACTGTCATCTGATCATGGAGCTGCAGTGATGAGCTCCCTAGAATCTCATCTGCTTCTCCGTTTGGTGGTGATTTGTTTATTTTGTGGGGCCTATATAATGGAGGGTGCTGTGTAAGAAAGGGTGTATCCTGACGAAGTTCTGGAAAAGTCGGGATTCCTTGCAAGGAGAAGAAACTAAATGCTTTAAGGTGGGCTGGGGAGAACATTCCATCGGAGATGCAGGTTTTATGTCAGCCTCGCAGATGGAGGGGTTTTTTTTCCTCCCATCTCTAATGTTCTTGTGAAGTTGCTCCTCATGTACAGGACTTTGCTGTTTCTTCCTGAAACTTCCACTAGTCATTTAGTTAGCGTTGGATTAGTTTATGTGAGTGTATGGTAATTGTGATGGAGAGCTTGATGTTCTTTTTTTGGTCAGTGAAGCACTTTTCATCACGATGGCCCTCTGGCTGCATTGTATCTTGCTTTTTCTTTAATAGCTGGAGATCAGAGTTTTGACTTGAGGTGAGCCTCCTACCCTGCCTTGTCAGGAGCATGGTTTTTGTTTAAATTCTGGAGGAGCTGAAATAACACTATGACTAGTTGTACACACTTTGCTTTCTGCACTTCATGCTTCAAAATGTTCTTCCCTTGCAAAAAAAAAAAAAAAAAAAGTCCTCTTTAAAATGACCTGTCCCATTCTTAACTCATATTTTAGATGAGTTTCTTCTTACTGGCAGAAAATGTGTCTGCTTGTGTAATAGATGTAATCTTCTTA
The DNA here is from genome assembly GCF_003597395.2 of Chelonoidis abingdonii. Taxonomy (NCBI): domain Eukaryota; kingdom Metazoa; phylum Chordata; order Testudines; family Testudinidae; genus Chelonoidis; species Chelonoidis abingdonii. Next base: position 103,179,691 of record NC_133772.1, on the reverse strand, counting down.
AAACACAGAATATATATTTTTTTATCCACTTGCAGATTGGTAATGAAGGTTTAGCTGCAGACCTTACAGATGACCCTGATACTGAAGAAGCTCTGAAAGAATTTGATTTTTTAGTAACAGCAGAAGATGGAGAAGGAGCTGGAGAAGCAAGAAGTTCAGGGGATGGGACAGAATGGGGTAAGAAGCTAATACTAACAGATGGTTAGCACTATTTGAACACTTGTTCATTACAATACACTTATGAGCTATAATATGTGCTGTTTAAGACGGAATGGATGTGTGGATGCTTGTGGTGATTAGATGCTGGCAAAGTAGGAGATAACTAGGATGTTGGGTATTACACATTTTATCCTCACACACTGTAGTGCTAACAATTAGACGGTGGTTAATTTATTTCAAATTCGCCTTTGTTTTGCTGTTGAGGAGAGGGTTTTTTTTTCCATCTTCTATATTTTTTGCTGCTCCTGGTCTATATTCCTGACCATCCCTAAAATCCTTCTTTTGGATTTTGGGATCAACTTTTTACCAAATCTAGATTTTAGATTTGGTTATGGTCTTTAATTTGTGTTGAGACCTGTGTTAAATTAATTTGTTGTATGGACTAGAAGAATTATTACATTATTTCTTGCCCAGATTTTCAGAAGCTGACTGCTAATATAGTCTTTATTAATAAAATCAGAAAATTGGTCATCTGTATACTGCTAGTTCAGATTTTCTTTAGATAATGAAGTAAGATTGCTAAACAGTTCCTTGTGATATAAAAAGCACTAAATGTTTCTCTAATGATGTTTGAAACTTGTGTGTGCAGTTTTTGTTTTTTTTAAAGAAATCGGGGGTAGGAAGAGTGGGATTAATTGGGGTTCCAAATATCCATCAGTTATTGCCTAATTGAATGGGCTATCCGTAGTTTTTAGTTCGTAAAACCACCTCACACTTGAACACAATTGACAATCTTTGCTCAGGTAAGATCCAGGACTAAAGTAACACTGTTAGAGGTAGGGTTTGCAGAATTATCGTATATAATATAGGGACTGTTCGGGAAAGTTTACACAATACTTGTCTAATGTGCCATTTTTTTAGTATGTTCTTTTCTTTTCATGAACACTAAAGTTCACTGCATTTTTAAAAGAACAAAACGCAACAGTTAACTTACCAGATTTATTTCCTTAACTTCGTTAGTGTTAGATTTAGAATTTTATTTAATCTAGTAGGTCTAAGTGCTTTACTTGGTGGGCATTCTTAATTGTTGCTGCTTGGAGGAGACAAGCTATCTAAACACTTCATTATTTTAAGTAGGAGAAAATAAAATGTCTATATGAAGTAATCTTAAAACTGTTGAATTTCTGTAGTCTGTCTAGGTATTGAACTGATATTCCAATTTAATGATCTGAGGTTTTACATCAATACGTAATTATACATGAATACACAGTACATTTAAGAAAAAAACATGGAGCAAGTTGTACATTTGAATTATTTTATACCAAGATAAAACAAATCCTTTATTGCAGCACAAAGCTGTCCCTCTCTAATGCGGGTTTGGGTGAATTTTAATTGAGAGAGGAAAATTAAAACCAGACAAACTGAAACTTCAAAACACCACGTGGCCGTTTATTAATAGGGAGAAAATCACAACTTGGGCTGGGGAGGAGCACTTTTATCAACTAACAGTACTATTAGAACAAAATACTTACACAACTTGAAGCAAGCTATTTACATTCATTAACAAGGAACCAAATACTTCAAAATTAACTGCTCTTTAAAAAAGCAAAATAAATACACTAAATTAAATGAACTGTGTGCACGTTAACCAAATATCATAAAGTACACCAACAATAGCTATTAATACAACAATTCAACTTTCATATGCTATATATACACACCTTATACCGAATAACAACAATATACAGTTCTGCAGAAGAGACTAAGCAAAGCACAGAGTAGTCACAGAAAATTAGAAAGCAAGTACCGTATTCCAGGCGCAGCTGACCAGCAGTACAGACACCAGAAGCATATCGAATCCGTAGAAGATAACTTCGAAAAATAAATGTCACGTCCCGAGCCGGCTATATCCGGAGGAGACCCCTGGCTGATTCTGGCACGAGGCATAGTTTTATTCAAAGGCTCTTTTACACTTGTCAAAATCTGATTGGTCCCTAGCATCTTCACCTTCCAGGTTCTGAGTTGGTGCCCTCTACGTAGATAGAATTTGCACACGGCACACTAGAAGCTACTTGAAGCTGCACCCAGCGCACTAGCATTATTTTGCACACAACCCTAATCTGACTGTTTGAACTGAACTACAATTGGTCAGACTGGATCCCTTTGCTCACGGCACGCCGGTATTATGCACACAGCACTAGCCTGACCCTTAGGTGACCAGGCAAAAAGAGCGGGAAAATGCACACGGCACTATAATGTTGCACGCGGTACCAGTGTGACCTCTAGATGACCGACAATTGGCCATACAGACACCATGTTAGAATAGAGGCCTTAGGGCTGCGATAAAAGCTAAAGACCAAACATCAAATGCATGTTGTCGGTATTCTGTGTAATTCCTTGGAATGTAGCATTTTAACTTTCTGACACGATATACCTTAATCCCAAATAATTGGATTATGTTGTACATTATGGAACTTTTGCTATGCCTTCGTACTACAGCTTTTTTATCTAAGATATTTTATTAGTATTGTGACTGGTGCACTGTTTCTGTCGTTAACTGGTGCTGTACTTTAAAGAGAGTCTAATTTGGTACTCCATTTTTGCAGTGTTTTTGCCCATAACATTATATAAGGATTACAACTTTAGTCTTCCCTTTAATCCAAAAACATGTATTTGCTGTCCCCTCAAACTGATGTAGGCAGATTATTGCTTCCTCAGACAATTTTGTCCTTAATATGTATCTTTTGAATTGTGAATGCAAACTTCCTCCTTTGCTGGATTTGATTCCAATTGCACATTACACCAGTTTTATACCAATATAATTCCATTGACTTCAATTCAGTTCCTTTTTATTTAATTGTAGATTGATTAAATCCTGAGCTTTTGGGAAAACATACATTTTCTTTTATAGTCTTAAAATATTCAAGATTGCAACTTAGTTTTATTTTGCACAAAGGTTAAAAGGTCATAAAGGTTAAATTCCTCATGGTGTATCAGAATTGGATACAGTATTCCAAATGTGATCCCACTTTAGTACTGTCTATGACTATAAACTACCATGAACAGATTTACATTTTTTAGTCTTATAAATACCTTGCATAAACTTATTAGACTTTTTTTTTTTAAGCTAATAGTCCCTGAAGCCTCCCCAATCTCCAGAGTGATTCTGCGGGGAGTCCATAGTGATTCCGAGGCTCAGTTCCATTTGTTTCTCTTGTATCCCTCTTCATCCTAGTTTTTATGCAACTTTAGTATTTTTGCTGTTTGTTTGTTTTATCCTCATCCTCCTTGCTGCTTTAATTTGTTATCCTCATAGCTTGCTTTATTCTTTTTGTTTCATTAGTTGGACGTGTACAAATCCAGTTGTTTGTATGCCCTATGTATGTAAATTAATTCCTAGTGAATAAAACTTCTTTCTTTATCAGATTTCTAACTTGTTTCCTGTCTGCAGGTCTTCAGACCTACGACCAGGTCATGCTTTGCTGTAACTCCAGTTTGGAGTGGACATCTTAACTAACTTTCTTAGTTACTTTTAATTATTATTATAATTCTCAGTATAGATTAACTCCAAAGATCCATAACTTTTAACATTTGATCAACAAGTTGGCAGCTATATTCAAGTTAAATCTTTCTCAAAGGAGACTACTGAAAACCAACCACTGGCTTCTTCTTCCTGTAGCAGTTTTTCATGAACATACTTGTATATTTGCAAATATTGTTTCTTTGTATTTATGTTTACTGTTATAGTTATCGCATATTGGGGTTTGCAGACACCTTTCATGCAACACATTTTGCTAACAGCTGACCTTCAAAACCATGAAAGATGAGAAAATTCAAACTATATTAAACAAAGAAGAAAGGGATGGAGAATGTCAGATTAAAATATTTCCACAGATTTCCTGTAAGGAAAATAAGATTATAATAAAAATCTACCAAATATTTGTTTTGTCCAGTCAGAGAGAAATGGAGAAAGTAGATGTGCAAAACACATGTATAAGATTCTTAAGGGGCATATCACTGTAATATTGAAATACCACAGGTATATGCATGAATATATCCCATCCCTGCGAGTTAAGGAGCTATTCTCTGTTTATAGAAGGTAAACTGAGGCTCAGAGATTAAATTTGCCACCTGAGGAAATCTGGACAGGGACACGAACAGAACCCACATTTTATGAGTCCAAGTTTGGTATCTTAACCAAAAGACTACCCTTTCTGGTCAAATCAGGACTGACTAACGAACTAGTTACTTTAACTGTCAAAATTTTCTGCACTATTTCAGTGCTAGCCTGTAATATTTTGCTTACAAAAAACAGTGCAGGCAATTGGTTGTATTTAGAATGATTAACAATTTACTGGTCTTCTGTTTTAAAAAATATTTTGTAAAATCCTAAATGTCAAGTCCCCAAATGTTGTCCCTGTATTATGTGTAACTTGAAGACTTTAATGTTGAGGAAACCTTTAAAATTTGTGACGTAAGTTATTTATTAAAGATACTTTATTTAAGCAAGTACTCTGCCCTACTTCTGCCGTGTACTGGGTTTCTACTAATTGTAATTTAAGATCAGAATGAGGATGTCAAACTGTCTTCACTTTAGTGAATGTTTTTTATTAACCTTCATATAAAATGTTGTATGTGAAATTGTGTGCGTCTTTCTGGTAATGTTTATCCATCATGCCCTTTAATTGGTAAAGCCCTATCTTCTGCATGTAGGATTAGCGTGTGAGAGGATGCATGTTGGGTTTTTTCCATGAACAAAATGACACTGATATTCTCAGCTTGCACTTTCATGAGTTGTACAGCATGAAATATATTTATTTGCTTATTCAAAGCAGGCTGAATAATTCCTAACACTGGCTTTCTAAAGATGCAGTAATCTTAAGTACATCTCTACCTCAATATAATGCAACCTGATGTAACACGAATTCAGATATAATGCAGTAAAGCAGCGCTCCCAGGGGGCAGGGCTGCGTGCTCCGGCGGATCAAAGCAAGTTCCATATAACACTATTTGACCTATAACGTAAGATTTTTTTTGGCTCCCAAGGACAGCGCTCTATCGAGGTAGAGGTGTACGTTAGATACCTTTTATTTAGTAGCATCTATCCATTATTCAACACAAACAGCTATTAAAGTAAAAACTCAAATTGTTTTCTCATTGGTAACAAAAATTAGCATAAAATAATATTCAGATGTAATTATAGTAAATAGTTTAGTGAAAACTGTATAGAATGGGATCAATACTTTGTAAACTGTAACTGATAAAACTGAGACTGCACCTTTAAAATATTTTCAAGTATAACCTAAGAACTTTTTATTGATGATTATGTTGAGCTATAACAGTCAATCACCAACAGCTTGCATTGCCAACTGCTGATTTTTTTTCTTTTAATAATATGCTGCATGTAGACAAAGATGACCTGTCCCCAACTTCTGAGGTTTGGGATGTAGACCAGGGACTAATAACTAAACTGAAGGAACAGTACAAGAAGGAACGAAAGGGGAAGAAAGGGGTAAAGAGTAAGTGCAGATTCTGAATCTTGAAATGCAATTCTTTTTCTCCATTTGGAAGACTTTTTTTTTTCTTCTTCTGCAAATTCTGTTTTTGTTTTTGCATTAAGTATTGTTTTCCTTGATGGGGGCAACCAACTTTAACTTTCTATCTGCTAAATCTGATCATACAAGAAATACCTTGTGCCACTTGTGAGAACAGAAATGTGAAAACACTTATAAACATAAAAATCTAGAGTTAAATAGGAAAAGAGAAATAACTACCTTGAAATCTAAGTATAGGGGTAGATTTTGAAAAGTATTGGTTCTGGGAATGCTGTCTCGCCTTTTCCTGAACTTTAACAAAGTAGGCTAAATTTCTCCATTTGTAAAAGAAAAAGATTCTTGAACCGACTTCTTTCTTGAACCTTGCTTTGAATCACGATTCAATTATATTGTTGGGCCTATATTTGTGTCTGTCTGCTAGAAGGCAGCATGAGAATGAAAAATATGCCTTTCATGTAAGGGAAAGCAAACATTTTTGTGGATTACTCTACAATATATTTTTGCCTTCATGTTGACATTCATTCTGCCATGCAGTTAACATCCTCTGACATTCTAAAGAAAAATACTGCCGTTAGGAAGGAAGAAAGGATTAAATTCTGTCGGATTAAATGACTGATGAATAAGGCTTCCACTTAAAAATATGGAAAGTAATTTGAACTCCAGATTTTAATATTATGAATTATAAAATGAGATACATAATGCTACAGTATATAGAATTCAATTTGTTATGTAAAGCTTATATAGACAAAGCAACATTAGTATTTGAGTTGCACTGGTGTAATTTTGGAGTAACTCCATTGAGTGCAATGTTTTTACACTAGTTTAATTCAGAACTATATTTGATCCAAAGTAATTTTACATGCGAATTCAAAATTTTTTGTGAAACACTGTAAGCTCTGTGTAAGTGCTAAATATATACTTAAATTAGACTGTACATTATTTTTTAACATATAATCATAGATTTATAGATTACAAAGCCAGAGGGACCAATGTCTGGTGTGCTGTATAACACACACAGGACTCCCCCCTCCCCCAAATAATTCCTAGAGCATATCTTTTAGACAAACATCCAATCTTGATTTAAAAAATGTCAGTGATGGAGAATCCACCATGACCTCTGGTAAATTGTTCCAATGGCTGATTACTCTCACTATTAAAAATGTATGCCTTATTTCCAGGCTGAATTTATCTAGCTTCAACTTCTTCCTATTGGATTGTAGTGTAACTTTCTCTGGTAATTTGAAGAGCCGTTTATTAAATATTTGTTCCCCATTTGGGTACTTAGACTGTAATCAAGTCACCTTCTCTTTGTTAAGATAAATAGTTTGAGCTAATAGATTTTAAATATAAAGGAAGGGGTTTTTTATTTAAATGTTAAATTACTTTAAATTTTCAAATACGTAATGCTATTCTGTTTTGTGTGTGAGCTCTAATGTCACTTAACTATAATTTAGTTTGTGCATGTTTGTTTTTAAAGTTTTGCATGACTTATTTATGTAATAAGGTGTAATTTTGTTAAGGTCAGAGGTTACTTAACTTTTTTGTTGTTGTTTTTTTAATAGTTAAGTATACCTAACTGGGGCCAAACTAAAAGTAGTAAACATATGCACAAATGTGCACCTGCATTTAGCATGTAAACAACCAGTTAGACAATTACCAGCCTTGTATGACCTATTTTGGAAATAGGTTTACAAATTTATTTTTGAGTGTTAAAGTGAAGATGTACCTTTTGAAAATTTGTCCCTGCTAATTTGGTTTCCTATTTAACTTTCAGAACTTTTTTTTTCTTCAGGCGTTGTACAACCCATAGTGACAATAAAATTCATAAACACACTGGTATCTTTCGGTTTCTAAAAAGAATGAACTGATGTGATGTAGTTACCTTTTCTTAAATTTGGATTAAAATGATTGAATGGTAGGCTTTGAATGCTGTTGAATTTGTACTTCGATTAAAGTTTTGCTTTAAATGCACAAGTGTACCCTCCACCCTCACCCCAGTCAGATTCTGCTTTCTCATGCTCATGAAGTGAGTAGCTCAGAGAAACAGTGAGAACAGAGGATTACACATTTTGCTGTGGGGATATATTAACTATTATGGAACATGGCAGGGGCTGCAGCTTTTCAAAGCCCCAAGAAGTTCTGCTGGGAAGACATGGAGTCCACCTAAGCACGAAGGGGAAGAGCAGTGTATTGAGGAGGACTTGAAATTAGTTTCAAAGGGGACAGGTTACAAAAGCCCACAGGTAAATATTAAAAAGAAGTGACCTTACCCGAGGTCGCTTAACCGAGGACTGTTGGGGTGTGACATGGAAAATTACAACAGGGTCATGGGAGCAACGAGAGGGGAAACTGCTCAACACCTTAGCTGTCTATACACAAATGCAAGGAGTCTGGAGAATGAACAGAAAGAATAGGAAGTATTAGTACACAAACTAAATTATTACTTTATTGGTATCACAGAGACTAGGTGGGATAAGTCTCATTACTGGAATATTAGTACAGAGGGAGAAGAATAGCTTGTTCAGGAAGGGCAGGCAGAGTTAAAAGGGATGAGGTGTAATATTCTTTTTGTATAAGACGTACACTTGTTCTGAGGTCCAGAAGGAGGTGGGAGGAAGACCAGCTGAGTCTGTGGGTAAAGATAAAAGGGTTAAAAATGGGGATGATGACATGGTAGAGGTCTATTCTAGTTAACCAAACCAGGAAGAGGAGGTGGATGAGGCATTTCCAGAACAAATAGCAGAAATATCCAAAACATGCAACCTGGTAGTAATGGTGGACTTTAACTATCCAGACATCTCTTGGAAAAATAACAACAAAATACAAAATTTCGAGTACATTCTAAGACTTTACTGGGGATAACTTTGTTCCAGAAAAGTGGAGAAAGTAACCGGGGGGACAGCCATTTTAGACTTGATTCTAACCAATGGGGAGGAATTGTGTAATGGGAGGCAATTTTGGTGAACGTGATCATGAAACAATAGATTTCGTGATTCTAAGGAAAGGAAGGAGTGAAAGCAGCAGATAATGGACTTCAAAAAAGCATATTTAAACAAACACTGCTCACCATCAGCACCTGAACTGATCCATATGATTCAGCTCAGGATCAGCACCTTGTTTAATATCAGAACACTTAAATATCTTTATACTGAAAAACAAGGGTTGGTTTATTAAAAATTCAAGATTTAAGGGATAGAGAGTAAGGATATTGGAAACAAAAGGTTACATACACCTCTACCCCAATATAACACAAATTCGGATATAATGCAGTAAAGCAGTGCTCGGGGGGGGGCTGCGCACTCCAGTGGATTAAAGCAAGTTTGATATAACACGGTTTCACCTATAACGCGGTAAGATTTTTTGGCTCCCAAGGACAGCGTTATATCGAGGTAGAGATGTATTAAACAAAATCATGCCTTCTAGAGACTAAAGTCAACTTCCTGTCCAAAGAATTTACTTTTATCCAGAGTCCGTTTCAGTATTTCCAACCAAGGTTAGCTGAGATCCCATTTTCATGAGTGTAAACACTGTCAGTTTTACTTCCTAGATGCAGGATGTTGGGGTGTCTTCTTTGCCTTCTACTTATATTTCCCAAAGGTCATTGTCATTGTCAGAGACAGGATATTCACCTGTGATTCACTTTTTCCTGTGTGCTGTTTTCCTGTTAACTGGAAGAGTAGGAAAAGCCTTTTCTTGTAAGTTATTACCTCCACAGGGGTGTGGAGACAGATTTCAAGTTATATGAAAGCTAGGGGGGTTAAACTGTCACATATCCTGTGCCCTTGACCGGAGGTATTTACTAATGATAACTTTGACATCTCAGCTGAAAAGTAGATAAAGGGCCATATTCTTCTCACTGAATCTGTGCTTTTCATCTTTTTCTCGTTCACTTTTTTTTGGGGGCGGGGTGGAGGGCGATGAGTCCTTAGTTTAGTTTGGAGTAAATTGGTGGATGCTCATTCCCTTATTTTAATACCACCCAAATCAGAAGTCCTGCTTTTCACACATTTAAAGGAGGGTACTAAATTCCTGGTAACAATTCCTTTCACAAAGCAAGTTAATGAGTTGTAGGCTTTGGTTACCTATTACCATTTTCCTAAAATTCAGGTGATCTTATTTTTGTATTAATCATTCATTGCCTTAATAAGCTGTTTTATTTTTTTCATTGTCATCTTTTTCAAGGTGAAGCAGTATTTTTTTTATTTTTTAGGCTGGACATATTTAGATATGACACTTTCAACTCTTAGTTTGTAGTTTTATCGAGTGAAGGTGTATCAAATTATTTCACACTCTTCATTAGTTTGAAACTATACTGTCCAGTCTTGTTTGCATGTGAACCTTGTGCGTGTGAGTACTGGACTGATCTTAACCAATGTTTGCTTGTTTACATTCAGAGAAGCCTGACCAAGTCACTTTCATTCTTAAACAAGCTTTGTGTGTCAGGTTTCATAGGCTTGTTGGAGTACAATTTAGAACAACCTACACATGTTCTTGTGCTTTTATGTACCACCTTCCATCTGGGCAGCTCCAAATGCTTTGCAAATATTAAACAATTTAGAATCCCAATATCCCTCTGAGTTTGGTAAATATTACTGTCACAGTTTTGGGGTTAACTTCACCTCTGCCCCTTCAGTTGTCTCATCCAGGGTCCCCCATTAGGCGTAAGGCCTCCAACTATCTCCTTTCTGAGTGGGGACCTGTGACCAGTCATTTAGGCTTGCAGTGCCCCTGAAATTCACTGTGTTTATTCCAGGAGGTCTGACTTCAGTCCCGCTCCTGCAATTCTCTGTATCAAGAGAAAAAGACAGCATGTACCAGTAACCAGTGAGCTTTCACAAAGCACAGTATGCTTATTTTAGGACAATAGTATTATAGAAAAAAAATCCTAAAACAACAAAAAATCTGCATGCATGCTAAGCTTACAAGGTTCTGTCTTCCACATGGAGACATTGGCAGGTTCCAGTCCTTCAGATTTTCTAATAGGGCTTTGCTCTCTGTAACACTATCATGTCTTTTCTTAGATCAAAATGAGGGTCTGAGTTAGTTCACACTGCCTCTTTATGCCAAAAGCCCTTACTTTGTCTTCTGGGTCTGTTGATCCCAGTCTGAACCAGTATATGCAGTCTCCCCGGTGGGGGTAGTTATCTGGAGTTTTTTACCTGTCCTGGGATTTGCAGTAATTACCCCCTATTTTAATTCCTGGAATAAGTTTGGTAACCCTTCCCATGAAGCTGAGTACAATCTTAACTTACAAAAATATATAACTTTTATACAAACAAACATTTGTGAATAATCCCCATGCCTATGGCATCTGGTTTGCCTTGACATAATAGTCTTTTGAAGTTTCCACACTTCCAATGTTTCACATTTGTCTCAATTACTTTCACTTACAAATGAAGAAAAAGTTAAAGGGATTTACCATTCTATTGTCCAAGACAAGATAGAGCACTGGGTCAGGTAAGGCTGTTTTTCTGTTGTCTTAACTAAGAATATCTTGTCCATCACTATAAGCATTAGTGCATGCAAGTCAATAAGAACATGAAATTGTGCATATGAGTTAAGGAAGAAGAACATTTAAGCTAGTTTGTGAGTAGCATTGTGTTAGGCGGGTAACACTGGCACAAAGTTCCCCTTTTCCTGTTTGTTTTTAGGTTGTCGTCTTGAACAGTATTAGTTGAAACTGAAGGGGGCACAAGCCGTACCATACTTCAGATTTGAAACGTGTCAATGCTTGTGCCCCATCTACAATCTGCTGATGAAAGGATTGCTCCTAGGTTTGTACACATGAAAGTGCAGTAGATTAAAAAAAAAAATTGGCATTGTCTGGGCTATTAGCTGAAGCAGCTCTGTTTACTTATAACTAACTTAGCTTTCCTGTTACCCCTTTTGCTGTCATTAACTACATCTTTCAGATTATAGAAAAATACTGTATTTCACTGTTAAATCGGTTACCTTGTCTCCAGCAGAATTAAACCTAACTTAATTTAACAGTGGGTATTCTGTTTTTGTCTAATTGATTTTTTTCTATCAAAGTAGAAGCCTAAAATCTGAGGGTATAGATGAAGTGCTATTGGAAGCACTGGTTTTGGCAAATTTCGTCTTTACTTGCATATACTACTGAAAGCAGGAGAGTGTTTATCATGTGTGACCACACCAAGATATAATTTTTAGTTCTATTGAAATTAAGGCTATGTCTACACTATAAAGTTCCGTCGACGATTGTCCACCACTGTAATTAAACCTCTTTTGTACATCCACACTGCCCTTTGTTTCTGTGCAGTGCATCCATGGTTGGTGCTCTTGCATCAATAGAGCAGTGTACCATGGTTAGCTATCCCACTGTGCAGCTTGCCACTGTCTGCCGCTTGGTGATCTGGGAAGAGATCACAGTGTATGTCTAAATAGTGTTACAGTGATATGTGAGTGCCAGACTTCACATCCAGCTGAGAATATGCATCTATGCAGGGAGAAATAAATAACATCTTTTGATAAGAGAGAAAAGCTTCTGAATATGCTGACTAGTTTTAAGCCGAAATGACTTTTTATCTGAAATGTTCTGCTTGTAGAACCTTTAAAGTTACTAGTTTTCTTTTTGTCTGACATTTTATGGTAGAGGTCCATTTTTCGTTATATCATTGTATCTCTTTTCGAATAGGCTAACATAAAATGAAGCTTGAAAAACTGTGCTTTTGCAAGTTATTTTCTGTCTTTTTTCTTTACCTGTATATTGGATGTGAACGTAGCAGGTTGGGTTTTTTTGTTTGTTGTTTGTTGTTGTTTTTTTTTAAACTAGCCTTAATGCAGGACTGTACTATGTAAGGTCATGCATATTTATTAGCACTATATCTTCTACAGTTAGAAATGCCAGTGACAATTTCAAATCAGACTTTTTAAAATTAGAAACTTAATTGTAGACATATATAAGTCTATTTTGAATGTGGCCCTGACTAATCATGATTGGGCTTAATAAAAATTTTGCGCAAAGCGTCATTTAAAATGCTATTTTAAAAATGAACAAACAGGGAAAGTTAATTGTTTGTTGCACCCCCGTTACAAGTCATCTCTACTTCTTCTTTCCTTTGTAAGGTAACTTTCTGTTTGTACTTGAGATTTTCTGTGTTAATTCATGTAGTGTAGTTAAAACTGTTTAATACTGCAAACATTTAGTTTATATGTATTTTGTTTAAAGGTTACTTTCTATAACTGTTACATATTTGGTTTTTCATAGGGACTTGAGGTGCTGGGTTCTTTCTTTTCCACGCAGAATATAAAGCTGTACTGCAAATGAACAAAACAGTTCTAATCAATTTTTTTTGACTTGGTGGATAAAAACCGCTTACATATAATTTTCAGATTCAGTGTTTAACTGGTTTTCAGAATTTCCAAAAGAACACAATATAACAGTTAAAGCATCATAACCAAAAATAATAACCAATGTCTTTATTCTTTAAGGAGGTTCCATTAGTAATCTTTCTTGTTTAATTAGGAAACTGGATTTATTGACTGCTGTCAAGTCAAGCGGTAGCAATCAAATGAACCTTTGCTGCTGACATTAATTTACAGGGGTCAACAGGACAAAACTTCACGACATGATAGCTGATCTGGGCGATGATGAGCTACCCCACATCCCTTCAGGAATCATTAATCAATCTAGGTCACCCTCTTCTAGAATGACTGATGAAGGTTCAAGAGCGGAGGAAGGTACAAAAAAATTCAGCTACTTATTGTATTTTAGAAGGTTTTAATTTAAACACACGGTATCACTTATCCCCTCAAACACTTTATGCAGTTACAGTTGTCAATAGTAGGACATCAACACTGCTTACAAGTCTGTTCCCACAAGTTTGGTTTTTTTGCATGACTACCACTTGAAGCTTTTGTGATTCACAGAGAAATCAAAATCAGAACTTTACATGTCAAGTGTTTTTTTTTAATTCAATTTTATGTGAAACTGCCTTGGTTCTGACTTTGTCAACTCTTAAGTCCCTTGTTGCAGAATCCCTTTTTAAAGTAATCTTATCTGGATGTTACATTATAAAACTTAGTTTAAAAAGTTTTATATTGAAAGGTGAAATAAAAATAGTTACTGAAAAGTAGTGATGTAATTACAAAGGATGAATTTGGCGCTCTACCTTCAAATTATTGTTAATGCTTATAAGTAGCATGCTTTTTTTAATTAGCTACTTTTGATCTATCCTATCCTTAACCAACCATTAGCTCCAGATGCAGTTGAACTACCACTTTCATCCCACCTCCTGCAAGAAAGGCACTGGGAAGTTGACTTAAACTAGTTAAACATGTGGAGGAAGTTGGTCAAAAGATTTTGTGCATCTATATTTTTTAATAACTTGAGTTATTTTTAGATTAATACAGCATCTGTACTAATGTTGCTTACTTCAGTGTTAGTCTCATGCTGAAGGTCACAGAGTTATGTTATAAGATTATACTCTGTCTTTCTCACAAAACATATTGAAGTATTTATTTCAAATTCCAATCTTCAGGGCTTTGAGTAGCTTCTAGCCCCAATGTTGTCATAACTGCCTCAAAAGTGGTGAGATTTATCACAATATAAAAATATCAGTCTGTCACTTTGTGTCAGTCAAGCACAGCTTCCAGTGTCTGTATATTTTCCAGTGTCAGTAAGAAATTGTCTTTTATTTCACAGTAAAAATAAAATTGGACATAGTTTTAGGGCTTGTCTATACACACAAGTTGCACTAGTGCAAGACTTACCTGTATAGCGCACCAGGAAAACTGTTTTGGTGAGTTGCAGTCACACTGTGCCTATGCATATTGCAACAGTTGTGGCCACATCGCAGCACGCTGTATTGCTAAAAGCATGGAGTGCTCTGGCAGGGGATTCCTGTCTCCTCTATATCGCTTGCAGCCTCACTCCCTTATGAGATATTTTTGCTATGTATACCTGTAGGGATTTCTGAACTCCCGCAATTCCCTCAAATCTGCCTATAGGTCACCTCTCCTGCACTGTAGTCATACTACCTGTTCCAAACCTAGATGAGGGACAGAGGAATGCAGCACTCCTCTCTGTCAAATTGAGGTGTTCATGGCTGTAGCAAGATGAATTACAAAACTCAGAGTAATGTTTGGCAAGAAAGAGAGAGCAAATCAGAATTTATGAGGAAGATTTCTTTCAGTCATTTGGGGCCATAGTTCCCATTGTTTGAAGTGCCATCTATTGCATCTTTATCCAGAAATTCGACAGTATTCTAGAGAGAGGATTACATATGCCTAATCTCAGTTGTGAACCCTGGAATCATCATCATAAAGCAAGGCATGTTTCTTGCTTGGATTTTTGTTCGTGTGTTTTAGAAGTCAATTAATTCATTCTAAAATACAGCACTGTAATCTGGTTAAAATACTGGACCATAAAAACCAATACTTCCATTTCCATGCCTTTTCAAAATATTTTGTTGCATAGTTCACATGAATCTGAGTGGACGGGTGGAGGTGGGTGAGTGCTCTTCTCAGGGAAACGTTATACCACCACATGCTTTGGATGATTAAAAATTGTCTGTGCTCAATATGTACACAAATCATTCTGAAAGAAGATGTCTCTAGAACTTTGCCACTTCACACTATTTGCCATTTTGTTATGCGAGCATATTTTCCAGCCCATCAATTTGTTTTACTGTTCTTCATATATTTTCTGTCGGTGAGAGCTGTAGTGAACATAACAGTAATCCCATGTGTCTTATTTTTTTCTTTACCTTCCTGTGACACTCTTTCTCTCTCAACTAGTTGTTTGTTAGTGGTCCTTTGAAGTCAGTAGTAGTAGATAGGTTAGTTATCTCGTTTGTAGAAGCTCCAGAACAAAATGCAAATCTTCATTGCAGTCCTTCTGTCCATGGTCTTCTGCTTTAATAAATTGAATGAGAATGGCATATTTCATTATCATAAATAATAAAGAAATGAGCCATAAATGACAATTGTATCTGAACAGCATAATACTGCCCAGTGATTTTATTTCATCTAACTTTCAAGTAGTTTTGATTTAGGACATCCACTGTAATCCTCCTTACCAGGCCATAGTAGCTCAACTGTTGAGTTGCAATAAGCCATAATATGTCTCTGGTTACACAAATGGCCTGTGTAATCCTTTGCTGCAATACAATGTAATGTCACATTGGAAACCAGAATTCTGAAAGAAAGAGAGTGATTGATACTTTCATTTGCATGCCATGCCAATAACCAAAACGCTATTCAGGCTCACATAAGTTTCATGGTACTTTCGGTGTCTGAACTCTGACACAAAGAGGCTTGGATGTGATTGTGCCCAGGTGGGTTTTTTTTCACCGTGCTTCACAAGATGAAATATAAACAATTATCCTGTTTTTTAAAATATTTCCAACCACATTTCAACTGTTTTAATGTTTTTTATTTCAAAACAGCTAGTTACATTGATGCAAACTGAAACTTGTCATAGACTAATACACTTGGAAAAACCATAATGTAACAAATACATTTGTCAGTCTTCTACTAAAAAGTGGTATAGTCCTGCTGTTCTCCACTGTGGTCTTACTCAAAGTATGATTGCTATCTAAGCCTTCTCTTTGGGTACATGAGTAGCTGTGCGGATTTTTTTTTTTTTGACTGTTGATTTTTTAGGTAAATAGTGTTAATTGGCAGATAATGCTTATTTGTATACAGTACATAATGTTGGTTGCTATTGTGATAATTCTAAATAATAACCTCTGGATGATGAATGTTTGATTAAAGAATAGACTAAGAAGGAAGTTTTTTTGTGATTGGACTAGTCAGTTGTAAGCACATCTGATTATGTATTTATAGTGCAATATTTAATCTGTAGGGTATTTCTGGATTTTATTTGTTTATGCATAATATTAACAAGTTTGAGTGCAAGGATGGCTGGTACATCCTTTTACTCAGTCTCTGCCATAATAAATATTATACTAGATCATAACTTGTAATTGATATGAATACGATAGACAATGACTTCACCAGAACACACTTGTATTTAAATTGGAGGATAATAATAACTATACAGTTCTATACTGCATGAGCAAATAACTCTGGTAACCTTAATTCCTAACAATCCTTAATCTTTAAACAATAGTTCATCAATGTTACTTATATATTTTTTCTTTGGAATAATTCAGGTAGGTCCATTGCAATTCAAAGTTTGTTCACCTGTTTTGATGATAGTATAAATACATGTCTGTTTCATTTTTATTACTTTGTTGCCATTTATTTTTATTGAAACTTTTGACTAAAGAACACTTTTCATAATTATTAAGAATGTTACTTAAATAAAAAAAGCTCCAAATTTAAAATGATAAATTTAAAACAGCGTTTCAGGTTAGAACTAAAATTTTGCTTTTGGAAAATTAGTTTCCAACTTCTAAACATTGTTCACCTTTTTTGAAGTTGTGTTTCTCCGTAGAACTTTTGTCATGTCATCTTAATGCACATTTCATGGATCTCTTGCTTCTGTTCTTTACTACTCTATCCCAGTACTTCTGCTGGAACATCAATATTGGGAAATTCAGAGTTAGTATAGTTAGGGTGGGTGACTAAACTGAGAATGTTTAATCTTGTAAGGAAACTCCTACATCCATACACACTGAAAATAATGTAGGACATTTTACTTATCGGAAGTATGACTCTTTGGGAGAATAAATCTGATTTTGTTAGGATGCAATGACTTGACCCTTTGCGTATGTGAGGTTTCTACTGAAATATTAGCAAAAAGGAATACTAATAAGGGACTTTGTCAAGTAGTTTTGGCCCAAAACAGAAGAAATGGCTCGCTCTCGCACACACATGCAATTTTATCTGGAAAGTTTAAATCAGGAATATACTTTCCCTTATCAGATATCCTAGTTTATTTCTTTGGAAAGTAATACCAAAAAATAAAACAAACCCCCACCCACACCTCTTTCAGTAAGGCAGATTTTTTTTCTAGAAGCGCTGTGTGTAAATCCTTATTCAAATACTTTGCAAACAAATTGATTTTTTGGTGGGGGTGCAGCAGGGAGTCATAGATGATACCAAAGAGTAAAGAATGTGAATGAATGCTGGAGAAGATGATTCAAGCCTGAATTGAAAATCAACATTTGTTCAAAAGCTGCATTGTTTAGTACTAATTGATAATCAGCAAGAAAAATGTGTAAAGCTTCAGATGTTTTAAGGAACATGCAGCTAGCTGACATGAATATCAGTTGTCTATTTTTAAACTTTATCCAAACTTTGTTGATACAGTCAAATACAGAACTCAGTAATTACAAATGTTGTATGTTCTTGTGTTTTAAAACCCTGTCTGTATATGTGTGGTGGAGGGTAGGTCCTTAATGGGGAATTATGAGTGCTAAAAATACTTGCTCCTGGAGGTAAATGTTTATTGCCTTAGCTTCAAATTTAGAGAATTATTTTCAAATGTATGTATGTATATGCTCATGTTTTCTTTTCCACTAGGAGGAGGAGATTTTATCATGATTTATATCTAGTTGTTAACAGTACAGCTCTTATACACTGCTGTGCCTTTAAATGATGACTGATGCAGTTTTTTCATATTGTAAATCTGAGGTTTTTTCTCAAAACTTAAACTGTTTTGTTCTTTGTAGCGGAGCCAATAACGTTTTCATCTGGAGGTGGCAAGTCATTTATTATGGGTTCTGATGATGTTTTGTTAAGTGTACTGGGCCTTGGAGACCTTGCAGACTTGACAGTAACAAATGATGCAGATTATAGTTATGATGTAAGTGAAATTTTATTTTAAAATTCTTTATACAGTTGAATATAATCAATGATAGTCAATTTTTCAGAATATTTCAAACGTATAGGACAGCTTATTTTAGAGGCAAAAGCTACATTTTTGTAGCAACACCTCATAAACTAGCAAAACAGCTTGTGAAATGAACATAAAATATGATTAATTTTTAATGAATTTGTAATTCATATTTTAATTTTTGCCTCAGTAACATATTTTCCAAACAAGTTTATAGCTGAATTATTTTAAACAAAAATTGGAATTACCCCAGAAACTGAACACTAAAAAGTTGGAGCTAAAACCATATATCCTTAGTAACTAAAATTTCTAGATGTTTGCTATTTTTATGTATAAAATGTGTGTATACATAATAGTGTGTAATAGCTTTTTTTGTAGTGTGAATTTTAGATTTACATGTGTGGAATATTCTTTCATTTTATCGTACTGCAGAGTTTTCTACATTTTTTTTCCACTGTGCACAAAATTACTGCCCATGGTAACATTTTTAATATGGAGTTTGTATTGGCTAGTAATGTTGATGTTGGGTTGGGGTAGGGGATTGTGTGCGTCCATCTGTCCAGGCAAGTCTTTACATAGTGTTGCATTGTTTTTTAGACAAATAAGACATTTTCATGCTTTAGTTATTTCTATAACTTTTTCTGGATTCTAGAGTCTGTTTGCATTTTTGAATGTTAAGATGTATGTAAATATTTCTCTTGGGAAAATACTGTCAGTGGTTTTCTTAAAAAAACACATTTCATTTTATGCACATTTATGACATGAAAACTTGTGTTTATAATATACCCTCGGGTCTTTAAGTTCCCTAAGTGTTAGAAGTGTACATCTTTGTTTAAAAAAAAAAAGTTTTTCTTCAGTATTACTCAAAATGGTATGAACCTGAATTCTATCAAATATTTCAATATATTCTACCATATTTCAGGATTTAGTGATGGATATTTTTCTTCCTAAAATGACAAACATTAATTGCTCACACTTCTATTGGACTATAAAAGACTAATTATAGTATCTCGTTCTACAAAAAATAAAGAGGTATTAAGTAGTTTTGGAAAAAAAGTTTTTTACAAACACATTACAGGAGTTTCTTGGCTTTAGAGGTTTTACTGCATTAGATAATATACAATTTTTGTTACCTTTAAAGACCTGACTTATTTATGAAATAGTTTTAATTTAGCATTAACACTGAGAAATCAGGTACTAAAAAGTTAGAAAAAAAAAATTTTAAATGGAAAGATGAAGTTGAAATCCAAGATATAAATTTTATGCTTAGGCCTTAACATATTATGTTTTTGTATAACTATAAATTTATCAAGTGCAGTATAATACAGATAATATGAAGCAACCTGGAGTTTTTATGTAGTAGCTTACAGTAAGCTACAACACACTCAATTGTCAGATTTGGTTTTAATTTTGTAACGTTTCAGTGAAATCTATAAAACAAGTTTTGAGGAAAAGTAGTTCAGTAACTTTAAAGCTTTGAACTTTCTGAGGTTTCAGGCCCAGAGATTGAGAAAAAACAATATTCTTAACCTACTAAATTTGATTACTTAAAATTGAATGGAAAAGTTACAATTTTCTGACTTTAGTTTTTCATTACTTTTAAACTTATTTGTCATAGTTCTTCAAACTTTGTTTATCCTTAGCTATGGGAGGATTTTAGCACTGAACTATATTAATAAAAATGAGTGCTTTAATCCCAAGGTCCCATTTTAGGATCTGTGTTTTGATTAAGCCTCAGCTCAGACTTTAGGATGTTCTGCATATTACTCCCATTTTACAGATGGGAAATTGGAGGCATAGAAAGATTAAGTAATGTACCTAAATTCCCACAGTTCTTGTTGTGGGATTAGATCCCAAATTCTTCTTGGAGGAGACATCCATATGCATGCTCTTCTAGGTGGTATTCGCCCCATGTGTCCAAGCTTGGAATTGTTTGAATTGCCACATCCTTTGGGCCATAAATGTGTTGTTGTTTGTCCTTGGTCTCTCATCAGAAGATATAACAGCAAAGTAGCCACAACAGTCTCCTCTTCTTTGAGTAGTGTCCCTATGAGTGCTCCATTGCAGTTACTTCAGGTGCACATGCACCTTTGATTGGAGATCTTCAGTGGCAGCACCTGTTCAGCCCATACTTTCGCTTCAGCCATTCTCAGGCCTCAAATGCGGATTTATGAAGCTGTGCAGACGAACTGCCCTCAGTTTCTTTGCAACCACCCTATGGTTTGAGATGGCGCATCTAGCACAGTAGTTCTCAAACTTTTGTACTGGTGACCCCTTTCACATAGCAAGCCTCTGAGTGTGAGACACCCCCTCCCTTGTAAATTAACACTTTTTTTATATATTTAACACCATTATAAATATTGGGTGCAAAGTGGGGTTTGGGTGGAGGCTGACAGCTCGTGACACACACACCCGTAATAACCTCATGACTCTCTGAGGGGTACTGACCCCCAGTTTGAGAACCCTGGGTCTAGTTGGTGTTCACTTCAAGCTTCACCATTAGCTTAGCTTTACAGTTTTAGTATTAGGTTTGTTTCCTTAGTTCTAAAACTATTTACTTTCCCTCCCCATTTAACACTCTCTTCCCCTCCCCGTTTGAGGCATTCTACTCAGGGGTCTTTGTTACCATGGTATGTCAGGATCCGCAGGGTTCAACTACTGCTTCTCTTGCTTGGAATCTTCCCTCGTTAGCTATGGACATTCTCAGAGCCCCTGCTGTTTGGGAGACGCCCACATACTCACCAAGTGTAAGAGCTGGTCATCTTTTAAAAGCAGATCTAGAAAAATACAGGGAGATAAAATGTGGGCTCCTCATGGTGGAACATGCCCTAATACTAGCTTCTGATCCAGGCTCAGAACCACTTCCCCCCCACCCTCTTCCAGTACACTGGTTTTTAAGTATAACCAGAGCCTTGTTGTCCTCCATACCCCACTCACCAGCATCTTCACAAGATGAAAGCACGGAAGTTACTAACAAGGCTGCAAAGATAAGTTCTACATCTCCTAATGTAGAACTGCCTGTCAGTTCAGAGATTGATGGATTTGGACAACATTCAGAGCTTGCCTCCTAGTTGACAGCTTTATGACTCTAACAAGCCTCATATCCAAAGTTAAAATAAGCCCTTGCACAGGAAAGTTGTCCTGCAACACTGAATTGGTGGTTAGACCCCAGAAAAGTTCAAAGAGGTCAGTGCTGTTTAACTTTCTTCTGATGGAGATATTTCTCATGGGTTCATGAGGTACATGTTGGGGAGCCCACCTGAGCCGCCTCCAGATACAAAGGACTTGACTCTTTAGTTAAACGTATTGGAACTAAGAGGAATCAGGCCAGCTTGTATAGTATTCTACAAAATCCACCATGCAGATGTTAATCACCTTTCAAGATAACCTCTTTACTATGCAGGATCAGATCGTGATTGTGCAGCTCTTTTCTTTCTTTGGATTCTGTTTTTCTTTGATTTTTTACATATTCTACATATTATCTAAAAGAATTGAACAAAATTATAATTCATTATATTGCACAGCTGCAGTGTATGAAATGGATTTGAAGTTTTGAAACGGAAGAATATCTCATTCTTTTGAACTTTTCTCCTTTTTAATTTTATTTCCCTAAAAGTAGTTAGGTTTTTATTAAAATTCTATTTATTATAGTATTTTCTGACAGAAATTACAGCTAAATTTTCTCGTAGAATAGATCTTAAGATCAGAAGGGATGGTTATGATAATCTAATCTGATCTCCTGCATAACATAGGCAATAGATCATCCAGTCTGACTACAATTATATACAGCAAATGTCAGCGATAGTTAAGGCTTTCTTGGAGTAGGAAAATCTCACTGAAAAGGAAAAGAGAAAACTAAGAAAATAAATCATTTTTCAGATTTTAAAATGAAGACTCTAGTAACAGTAGATTTGAGTAGTATTTTAAAAGTGTATTTCCCACAGGACATCAAAAATGCTGTGTTAAAGTTTAAAAAAAAAAAAAAAAAATCTAGTCCTTTTCAGGATTTTTAGAAAAGATGCTTTTACTGCTTGCTACCATTGTCATAGTCAATAAGTATTCTTGTCTCTTAACAGGTATGGCTTTTTGCAAGATACAGAACTGATGCATAAATTACTAAACTCAATATTAAACAGTAATAATTTTTTAATTCTAGCCTGTGTGGGCCTAGAAAGATTGGGAATAATATTAATCCTGTATTCGTTATATAGACTTTTTTCTATTTACAGCTGATGCAAAAGCTACAATTACAACAGAAGAAAAACTTGCTTTTGCAGGTTTAGATGGTACTGAGATTTGATTTGGTATCCTGAATACCTTTCTGGAAAGATGGATCATAAAAGCTAAAAAGGAGATATTAAATAATTTTCCCCCAGATATTATATGAAATACCAATATATTTACATTGATTAGTTTGTGCACAAATATTGGTTGTCTCTTTAGTTCTGTAGCCTATAAACATGAAGAATTGTGATGGATACTGGTTCACTGGAAAACTTTCCAGTGGCATTTTATATTTCATTTCTCACTTGTCAGCAAATTTTAAAAAACGTGCCAGAAATTAGAAACCATTTGGCAAATAGGCTTTCTTTACTAAATTTCTGTGCCTTTTTTGCAGACTCCTTGGTTTTGTCTCAGTGTTGTTGATATAACTCTCAAAATTCTGTTTGGTGTTGCAGAGCTAGCAATGAATGCTTAATTTTTTGTATCTCCAGCAAAATGGTACTTACTTAAATCCATGTCCTAAACACTTCAGTCTTCAAACACTAACATACAGTATATAATTTTATATACAAAATCATTAAAGTTACTACATGGATTTTTTTGTGTGTTTTTGTTTTTAGCTGCCAGCCAATAAAGATGCCTTTCGGAAGACATGGAATCCTAAGTATACGCTACGCAGCCATTTTGATGGTGTGCGAACATTAGCTTTTCATCCTGTAGAGCCTGTGCTGGTTACAGCCTCTGAGGACCATACTTTAAAACTTTGGAACTTACAGAAAACAGTTCCTGCCAAAAAGCAAGTATATGGTGGCTTTCTTTTTTTTAAGCTTGAGGTATATGTTGTTGTCTGAGTTGTCTCTCAAAATTTTTTCATTATATTCAGTTTCATAACATTTTAACAGATAGTTTAGTATAATCACCTTTCTGTTTTTGTTTTTTTTCAGGAGTGCCTCTTTAGATGTAGAACCTATCTACACGTTTAGGGCCCACATGTAAGTGTTTGCCAGTTAATACTTCAGAAGCAGCCATTGCCACCTATTACGGATTCAGTAAAATGTTTAGGCTTAAAGATCACAATTTTATTAACATTATATATGTGTGGTGCCAAAGATGTGCATAATTGTTTATAAATCGAGTAAAAATTGTCTCTGTCCTGAGGACTGCACTGTCAGGATAAAAGAACAATGACAACAACAAGGGATAACAAATGTAGAAGGCTTAAGGGGAAGGGACAGAGGATGTGGAAGAAGACACTGAAATTGTTCTGTAATGAAGACTGCTGGGGTTTTTTATGCAATATGTAAAGTCTGCTTTAAGTGGATTTTGAGAAGACGCATAGGAGGTGAGGGTGGAGGTTTAGTAGATGGATTTAGGAAGGAAGCTTCACATATAGGGAGTTGCATGAAAAAGGATACAGAGGGCAGGCATGGGTTGAGTGAAGAGAGTGGATGGGAAGAAGAACAAAATGAGACGAAACGTAGATGTTGGAAGGATCTAAATTGCGCAGAGAGCGACAAATCCAAATTCAGTGCAAAAGGCAACAAAGGGTTTACAAAAGGGATCTCAGGTGGGTTAGTTTGGACATAAGTATCAGTTTTCACAACAGAGTTTTGAATAAAATAGCTGTTGGGAGTGAAGCAAATGCCAGGAAGTCCGGCTGGGGGAGAGTTGAATTAAGATGGATTATGATCAAAGCCTGATCAAGACTTCAGCCAGAAGATCTGCAATGCCAAACCATTGTGTCCCATGCGTCTTGAGTTTACCTATTTTTGTGTTTGGATGGGTGTCTCATCTGATACACATCATGAAACCTATTACCACTTCCCATATCGCAATGGAAGTTTTGGGAAGAGGGGCTAGTGCAAACTGGTTTACCACAAAAGGGACTCTTGTCCATCAAGTTGCGACAGTAAACTCACTAGAACAAAATAAGCAAGTGCAGCCTGTCAGCTGCTCTGTAAAGCAGCTGATCCAGCATTTATAAAAAACATGCTGATGGTAAATAACTATCAGATCACTGAACTGTTGCACAGTTACTTGAGACCCAGTCAACTAACCCTGGCTTCTGACTCAGCAGAATAAACTAGAGGAAGGCAAAACAAAATAACTCAGCATGATGTTGATGCACTGAGGGGAAATTCCTTTCTCTTGGGTATGGCATTCAAGAATAACCGGTCCTTCATCCAGCAACTACAAGCTCCAAAGTAATGCTCTGAGGGGAAGATGTGGAAAACTTTCTGCTTCTGAAAATGGCGTATGCTGCTTTCCCATCCAGAAATACTTATGGATTGTCCTTCCCTCTGACAGAATAGTTTAGGTGGTAAAATAAATCTCCAATCCCATGCTAGCCCACAAAGGAGGCAAGCCTGTGGCCCCAGGACCTGGCCCTGTGCTAGGTCAGAACAAGTACAGTTGTTCTTGTGAGAATTGCAGGGGTCATAACTGCTTAGGCACATTCTAATCTTGGGGGAACTCTGTGCCAAAAAATGAAAAATTCTGCTCACAATATTTTAAAATTCTGCAAAATTTTGCATATTATATTTGTCAAAATAATGCAATATAAACATGCCGATTTCAGTTATTTTGGTAATTTATTTAAACGACAATACAATGGATGGAGAATTGGAGCATTGGAGAAAATCCCCAAACCCCTTTTGTCTAAAGTAGCTAGCAACAAATATTAGTCAACAAATATATGCAGCCATATGCTCAGTGTTACATCATAGGCAACTGAAAAATAAATGAGAGTTGAGGAATCAAAATCACAGTTTATATTGGCTACTGATCATCTCCAGAAAGGTCAGTAGTAAACATAGAGCACGTTCTGATAGGAACATTTTTCAGTCCCAAAATTTAGCCCAATTCTAATCACTGAAGCTTTATAACCGTTTATAAAACCATACTGTCATTTACAATAAGTCTCCTTTATACAACTTTGGCAATGTAAAAGACTCTTAAAACTTTTACACCTGTTCTATGCTCCACAATCTCCTTTGGAATTCACTAAGAATGGGAACAGTATGCTAACAACAATGATGACAACTAAGCAGGCAGGCTGCTACATTATACTCTACCTGAGTTCACAGAGCCTGCCTCATTCCTACCTCCAAACATCCTGTAGCCCCAGCCCTCCATGATATGCATCCTGCAATAGCAAGCCAAAGGGACAGTCTCTCTCGTTCGCTCACTTCCACGCTTGCTCAGCCCGCCCATGTCCTCCAGTGATGATTGACATCTCCTCTGGCTGTACTGGCTGGCAGGGAGGAGCAAGTGACTGCTCTTTCAGCTTCCCTTTGTTTCCCTGTAGAAGTCATTCTTCTGCGGGAAAACAAAGAAATCTGCGGATGACATGAATTCTGCTCCTGAACAGTGGCACAGAATTGCCTCAGGAGGAACATTCTGAGGAACTCAGCAGATGAGATCTTACGAATCTCTATAATGTATCTCAGCGGTTCTCAAACTGTAGGTCGGGACCCCAAAGCAGGTCGCAATCCCATTTTAGTGGGGTTGCCAGGGTTGGCATTAGACTTGCTGGGGTCCAGAGCCAAAGCCCTACGGCTTCAGCTCATGCTCAGGCTTCAGTCCTGCCTCCTGAGGTCGCATAGTAATTTTTGTTGTAAGAAGGGGCTTATGGTGCAGTGATGTTTGGGAACCCCTAAATATCTGTACAGAAAGGTAGATAGCATACTGTTATGGAGAGTTGTCATTGTTTCCAGTATATTATCTGTTCTGTGCTTTGTTTTGTTTTGGTTTTTTTAAAGGAGAAAAAAATTGGGGGTATTTCTAGATAGCTTGTGGATTTTTTGATTTTTATTATTTTATGACAGTTACTCTTCAAAAGTGGTGTAATGGATGTAGACTTTTTTCTTTTTCAATGTTTATCCCCAGTCTCTCCTATCTCAAAACAGTAAATGCAGTAAACCTATTGCACTATTATAAATGTTATTGCCTAAATTGATGGACAAGATAATCCAAAATTAAAAATCCAACTACATTTGTGTCACGGTCCTGCAGCATTTCTGTGTCTGAAATAATCTAGAGAGACTTTGTGTAGGGCTTCAGATTTGTCATAGCATTTTTTTTATCAAAAGTCACAGAAAAGTCATGGGTTTAGGAGGAAATGGTGTGTGAAATCATGGACACGCTTTTTGAAAATGGGGGGACCATGTAGGAAGGTCGCATTCTGTCCCCGGTGGGACGGAGCATTTTACAGATCAAGTCCACCTCACACTCATCCCACAGTGGTGGCTCCTGTCCTGTGGGGCTGGCCCAGCTCCCTGCTCCTGTCTTCATTTCTTGCCACAGAGTGCAGGCAGGGCCCTGCCCCTTTCCCCCCTTTCCTGGCCCTGGAAGGACTGTAATAGATGTTGATTCTTCCTCCAACATTATGGAAGACAGGTGGGGACTGTGCCAAGAAATGAAGTGAAGCTTCCCAGTGTCCCTGGTCTGTGTGGTGATGGCAGCCAACATTTTCCCTTATAGGATCACAGAATTGTAGGGCTGGAAGGCACTTGTGGAAGTAATATAGTCCAGCCCCCTGAGCTGAGGCAGCACCAAGTAAACCTAGATCATCCTTGATAGGTGTTTGTCCAGCCTGTTCTTGAAAACCTCCAATAATGGGGATTCCAGTCTCCTTTGGAAGCCTATTCCAGAACTTAACTACCTTTATTATTTGAAAGTTTTTCTAATATCTAACCTAAATCTCCTTTGCTGCAGATTACATCCATTACTAGTTGTCCTGCCTTCAATGGATATGGAGCACAATTTATCACCATCTTCTTTATAACAACTTTAACATATTTGAAGACTGTTATCAAGTCCCTTCTCAGTCTTCTTTTCTCACGACTTAAACATGCCCAGTTTTTTTTTTAACTTCTTCAAATAGGTCAGGTTTTCTAAACCTTTATCATTTGTTACTCTCCTCTGGACTCTCTGCAGTTTGTCCACATCTTTCCTAAAGCGTAGTTCCCAAAACTGGACACAGTATGCCAGCCGAGGGCTCACCACTACCAAATAGAGGGGAACAGTTATCTCCTGTGTCTCAGGAATGAGACACCTGTTAATGCACCCAAAAATATTAGCCTTTTTTTGCAACTGCATCACATTGTTGTTGACTCATATTCAGTTTGTGATTCTCTGTAACCCCCAGATTATTTTCAGAAGTACTACCAACTAGCCAGTTATTCCCTGTTTTGTAGTATGCATTTCAACCAGTTGTGCCACCTACCTTATAGTAATTTTGTCTAAACGACATTTCCCTTAGTTTGCTTATTAGAATGTCATTTGGAACTGTGTCGAAAGTCTCACTTAAATTAAGATCTGTCACATCTACTGTTCTCCTTCTGCCAGGGCAGTAACCTTGTCCGAGAAGGAAATTAGGTTGGTTTAGCATGGTTTATTCTTGACAAATCCATCCTGGCTATTTCTTATAAACTCCTTTGGGAGCTTGCAAATTGATTGTTTAATTTATTCCAGTATTTTACCAGGTATTGAAGTTAGGCTGACTGGTCAGTAATTCCTTGGGTCCTCTTTGTTCCTCTTTTTAAAAGATTGGTATTATGCTTGCCCTTCTGCAGTCCTCTGGGACCTCACTTACCTTCCACAAGTTCTTGAAGATCATTGCTAACAGTTCCAAGATTGCATTAGCTTAGTTCCTTAAGTACCAGAGGATGAATTTCATCTAACCATATCGACTTGTATACATCTAACTTATCTAAATAATCTTTAACCTGTTTCCCTCTTTTGGCTTTCATTCCTTCCCCTTTATTGTTGTTAATTGAGTATCTGGTCACCCTTAACCTTTTTAATGAAGGCTGAAGCACAATAGACATTAACATTGCAGCTTTCTTGATGTCATCAATTATTAGTTCTCTTCAATCACTCTCTTTCCCATAGAATTTTATGTAATACATTCAATCTTAATAGAAATATTTGTAGGTAAGATTATTTCTATGGAGTGTGAGGTTTTTATGCCATTGGTTTCAAGCACCATTAATAAAGTTGCAAAGAACATCTTAATGGAATCATTTTACTATTTCATTAGAAATTAAACTTTGCAGAGAAAAATGAATGCAATGGTTTTCATTGTCTTGTGTTTTATAAACACATGCTTTTACAATTTTCATTTCTGCTCTGACTTACTTTATTTAGCCAGTAGTAAATTTTTTTTTTCTTTTAACAGTGGACCTGTATTGTCATTGGCAATTAGTTCCAGTGGAGAACAGTGTTTTAGTGGTGGAATTGATGCAACTATCCAGTGGTGGAATATGCCTAGCCCTAATGTGGATCCTTATGATACATATGGTAAGTGTCTTCTGGGAATGAAAGATTGTCAGCATATAGACTTTGATGAGACTTCTAATACTATTATTGTTTGAATCTAAAGTGGTTCTGAAAGCTCATGAAGTGCTCTTATTCAGATAAGCTGTGACATTTTTTAATTACTACAAACATCTTTATTAATGTGCTTTTGGGTATGTCTGTACTGCAGTCACAAGGTGTGATTGCAGCTCAAGTAAACATAGCTAGATTGTAACTGGCTCAGGTATCTTGAGTACTGGAGCAGTGAAGCTGTAGTAGCTCACACTTCTGTGTGGGCTAGCCCGACAAGTAATTCCCCAGGGTTCTGAGTGGGCATTTGTAGTCTGTGCTGAAGCACACGCTGCTGTAGCTTCACTGTTCTGGTACCCAAGTTAAGTAGATTAAAGCTAGCTCAGGTATGTCTACTTGCGCTGCACTTGTACTTTGTGATTACAGTATAGAGATATCATTTGTGTTGTGTATGCTGAAGGTGGGATATGTGTATGTTGTACATCAAATGTATAAGTATGACAAAATATATTATCTCATTCTCTGATAATTTTTAGTTCCCCAGATAAAGAGGCTTATACCCTTTCTTCCAGTACAGATATTGTACCTTATTTTTGTTCTAAAGCTATTGATGGGCTTTCTGAGTGAGACAAGTGCTTAATGTATGTGCCTTAGTTTTCCACCTGTAAAATCAGGGTAATTCTTGCTCACTTTTTGTGTAGTGATTTGAGATCCTTGGATAGAAAGTGATAGATAGAAACAGAGAACTTTTTAAAACTGTTTTCTAAGTTCTACTGAACTGTCATTAAAATTATCAAGTGTACATAAAGATATATTTACCTTTCTTCCTTCCTTCCAGTCACAGGAAAAGTGCCTTTAATTTTTTTGGTTTTGTTTCTTTTGTGGCGGTAGTGTTAAAAGCTTTTTATCATCTTCCACGTGATCTGTGTAGATTTTACTCACTGAAAACAGTACCACTATCTTGAACTAATTAATATATCTTCAGTATCTGATATTTAAAATATCCTATTCCAGAGTCACTCTTAAGATAATTTTAAATGCTTGTTCATCGAAGTAGTATGTATTTTAATTTCCAGCTTAATTTGTCTTTATGTACACTTGATCATTTTAATGACAGTTCAGTAGAACTTAGAAAACAGTTTTAAAAGTTCTATGTTTCTACACCACTTTATATCCAAGGATCTCAGCAGGGGGGATGCCTCATTCTCTGATAACTATCTCTGTTGGTGCCTGGCCGGGGAGACCCACAGGCAGCTGTGGGGAGCCCACCCAGAATCGCGGACCCTCCACCTGCCCTTGGCCAGGCGGGGAGCTTTGGGGGTGGGGACATGACTAGGGCTGCTCTAAAACCCCTCCCCCCTGCACTGTGGGCAGATTGAAGGTCCACTGCGGCTCCCAGTTGGTCTCCATGCTGGCCTGGGTCGGGGTAGACCTGTGGACCTGCCCAGGGACTGCTCCAAATCCTTGCTCAGAGCAGGTGGAGGGTTTGCCACAGCTGTCTGCCCATCTCTTACCATGGCCAGGCTGCAGCTCCAAGCTGCCCTTCCTCCCCGGCCGAAGCCAGGTCGGGGGGAGATGGTGCTGGGAGCTGTGGGGAACCGTGGCAGACCCTCCACGTGCCCTGAGTGGGGGGCCTGAGAAGCCCCTGCCCAGGGCAGGTGAAGGGACCCAGGTTATACAGCTACAAGATCAATACCAATGTCTTCAGCTCCCTCATCCATGGTACCATCAGATTTATTGGAATCACCTCTACAGGCTCATGCTGACATTCCATTATTGGTACTGTGTATGCGTGAATCATTGGTATCTATTGAACATCTGACTGCAAGATCTGGCACTCCCTTAATGAAGACTCTTCAAGCCTAACTGGTGTAGGGCTCAGAAAAAAACTGGGTCCATCTGTGAGCAGCCCTATATTTAGGATGGAAGCATTGTTTTGGGAACCCTGAGTGAATTTTTCTTAAGGCTTGTCAGAGGAATGCCAGCTAGAGAGGCAGTTTTGTTAGATATTTCTAGCTTCTTTCTGAATTACATTTTTCATTAAAAGAACGAGGAGTCCTTGTGGTACCACCAAGGGAGGAAAAATAACTTCCCCCACTGTTACTCATACCTTCTTGTCAACTGTCTGAAATGGGCTACTCTCATTACCACTTCAAAAGTTATTTTTCCTCCCTTGGTATCCTGCTCTTAATTGAATTGTCTTGTTAGACTGACCTCACACTTGGTAAGACAACTCCCATCCTTTCATGTATTTATACCTGCTCCTGTATTTTCCACTCCAT
This sequence comes from Chelonoidis abingdonii, assembly GCF_003597395.2. NCBI lineage: Eukaryota > Metazoa > Chordata > Testudines > Testudinidae > Chelonoidis > Chelonoidis abingdonii. The sequence continues at coordinate 103,148,375 of NC_133772.1, read as the reverse complement.
GCATCTGATGAAGTGGGTTCTAGCCCATGAAAGCTTAGGTCCAAATAAATTTGTTAGTCTCTAAGGTGCCACAGGGACTACTTGTTTTTGCTGATACAGACTAATACAGCTACTACTCTGGAACCTTTCATTAAAAGATTTCTGTATCCCTGCCCCTCATTTTGTTCCTTCCCTCCCTGTCCTTTTCTGCTCCCTCATAAATAAATAATGCCACTGCACCGGTCATGCCCAAATCTATATGAAGGAAGTTTAAAAGTATATTGGAGAAGGAGGGGAAGAGGAAGAAAGGACATGTTTTTCTGGAGCCACTCACCCCAAAGCAGAAAGGAAGCCTCCAAGAGCTCTTTCATGTCATTTTTTTGGTGAGGAGGTTGGCACTGGGGATAAATACCCCTCTACACGAGAAGCCTAGGGCTGTCAGATTTGTGAAAAGGGCGAGCCTGGTAAAAGCAGCTGCTAGAGCTCAGAGTCTTTTCTTCTCCCTCTCTCCCAGCTACAAACAAGGCCCATTTCAGCTTCTCTGCTCCCTATAACTGGACATCCCTTTGAAACATCACAGGAGCAGAAAAGAGCATCAGGCTGTGTCTGGCCAGCCCCCTTCTGTTGTCTTAAGAAAGAAAAATTGCCTTACTTATATCCATTTAATTCCATTTTACTCATTTGTCATGGCGAACAGCTGAGGTGCCTTCACCTATGGAAATTAATTTATATTATACTATTGATTAAAGATGGAAGTGCCTGCAATCCAGATCAATGAGTAACTGCTACCTAACTTATCATCTGGTTGGCTCTGTAACTATGGAACTGTTATTAAAATAGTAATTCTTTCTGTACATCAGAGTTCTAGGTGAATCATATCATATTATTATAGGTGTTAGGAAAATGATGATTATTAATATGCTTCCAGTAAAGCATATTACTGCGTGAAAACATTTACATTGATTTATGTAAAATATTCATTGTACTAGCCCATTTTATTTTATAGAACATAGAGATTGAAATTAGGTTTCCAACCTCATCTACTGACTGACAACTAAATTAACACACACAATGTGTAAAAATACAAGTGTCTGCTTTGGATCCAATTTTAATTTTTCTTTACAGTTTAGTTCAGAATTCTATAATCTCCCTTTTATTTTGGGGGGAATTTTTTGTTGGTTACTGGTTAGATTTTCTCTTACTGATTTCTACAGGATTGTTACATGGTTATGATGTGTATATTCTATTAATTACTAAAGCTGGAAAATATCAACTGTGGTTTTTGAGTTTACCTTAGGAATTATTTTGTACCTAGGGGTAAAGTTTTTTTAGTATTTCTCATCTTCAGTAAAAAGCTTTAACTTTTAACTTTGGAATATTTTTTTCTTTTCTAGAGCCAAACGTTCTAGCTGGCACATTAATTGCTCATACAGATGCAGTCTGGGGTCTTGCTTATAGTGGTATAAAGAATCATTTACTATCTTGCTCAGCAGATGGCACTATTAGATTATGGAATCCACCAGAAAAATTGCCCTGCATTTGCACTTACAATGGAGAAAAGGGTGAGTGTGGTGTTTGCGTTTTTAAAAAAAAGGCATTTTTGTTTAAAAATTTGTGTGATGGGAAGGGGATAAGTTTTTTTTCCTCAGTTTGCCCGAACCAAGTATCAACTTGCAGTATTTCTAGGAGAAAAGGAAAACTCCTGGAGCTCCAAGGAAATGCAGCTGTGATGAACCTCTTAAGTGAAGCCTTCACTCCCTTCTACAGCCATCCATCCTTCCTCTTCAGATGCTAGCTCTTTAAGTGGAATGAGTTCTGCACAAACCTTAGCTGGTTTTGGCAATCTTACTTTTCAAAATGGCTGATTATTATTATTATTGCTGATAATTCAGGTAGCTGCTTTATTTCTTTTTAAAGCATTTTACTAAAAGGAGTTTCTTTGGTAATTACTGTGAAAGAAAAATAGGAAAGATCATTTAAACCTTTTTAAGCCTGTAAGATATCTTAAGGGTTTAATTTCTCCATCTAATCTTTTTTTTTTCTTTTCTCCTTAGAACACGGAGTACCTACATCGGTTGACTTTATAGGTTGTGATCCTGCTCATATGGTCACATCTTTTAGCACTGGCAGCACAGTCATTTATGATTTAGAAACATCCCAATCACTGGTAATACTCTCATCACAGATAGACTCTGGTAAGTTAATATGAATTAATTTTGTGTCTCATGCAGCTTAGATGTGTGCTCTTTCAAAAGCTTCAGTGTATGGTGAGCTACAAGAGCTTTATTCCTCTTTTTCTGTATTGCACAAATTTGCATTTTAATTCTATTCTGACCATTTCTTATTCTTTGATTGTCATGTGGAGATGTCAAATCATAGAAATAGGGTAGTAAATGAGGGAAAGTAACTTTCTTGGCAAAGGGAAATGTTTTCATCTTTGTGTTTAAAAAAAAAAGAGAGAGACACTCTGGAATGATCTGAAGGATAAGGATGACGATAATTCAGAAAGGGTTACAGAGATGCTGAAAGTGACAGAACCTTGCCAAAAACCAAAAAAATTAGCTAGTTTTTCAAGAACCAGTTCCCTGAATTAAATATGAAGGAACAGAATTCTAACTACGTAGACATATGCATGAATGTGTTAAGTGCAAGCATTATGGTTCTAACGCAAAAGAGAAAGTGTAGAATCAGTATGTCTTAATTGTAGACTCTCTCTGTCTTCTGGACCAGGAGGCTGAGCACCAGGATCAGATCCAGTGCTGAGAGTGCAATATAACATCAGTGTTGCCCTGTTGTAGGTGCGGGTATTTAAACCCCTTCTCAGTAAAATAAGGTTGAAAATCTAGTATTGTAGGAGGGCAACGTATTGCTTCATATGTAACAGCTCAGTTTGTCTAGTCTTTACCTCAGTAATATTTAATGGCTAGTATTAAGTACCCTGAGACAGCTAGATTATGAAAGGAAACTATAGAGAATCATAGTCTGTTATATTGGCCTTGATACTAAGATAGATGCCATATAAAGGGAGGAACATATCTCTTTGATTAAGGATAAAAAACTTAAATAGCTAAACATCAAAAGGGAAATCCAAAACTTCAGCGAAGTATCCTTTCACAAGGCAAATGATACACTGAGATATAGGAGAGACTGTTTTAAAGACGCTACATGTATCATTAAATAATTTAAGTAGAAATAAGACATTTGTGTAGTGCATAGGAAAAGAGAATCTAGTTAGTAGGTGAGGAGTCATAGCTTATCTTTTTTTGTGACGCCCCTCCCCACGCCCCATTATTACTACCATGAAATACAAACCTAATCTGTTCACCCTCTCTAAAATATCTTTCATACATATAGCCCAATCACACAATTTTTATCTTCATAATACACTGATTAGAGTACATGTGGATTAGACCTTGCCCTGTAAAGCCAGAGCATGTCACATGTATTTCTCTTCCATTACATATTTTTTTATTCTAAAATGTCTCAATTTTCCTGACACTTGAAGTTCCATCCAATATGCTGTTAATTCACTGGTTATTTTTAAATATGGTGTTTTCTTGGGCAATATTATTACTTGCTGACTGCATTTTTACTATTTATCCATCAAATATTTTACCTATAACTTTGTCTTTTCAGGATTGCAATCAAATAATCATATTAACAGGGTAGTAAGTCATCCTACACTTCCTGTAACAATTACAGCTCATGAAGATAGACACATCAAGTTTTTTGACAATAAAACGGGTAAGGATACTAAAAACCTAGTGCATTAAGCTGAGTAATGTTTAAAATAAATCTGGGTGGATATGGGAGGGTCCTACCACACAACTTGTTGCAGATCATAGCATAAATTTGTTGTTCCACACTTACATGTTAGTATAAAAGAGACATTCCCCTTATAGTAGGAAAATATATAACTTTTCCAATATTATCTTCATAACCTTAATCAGATAATCCTGCTGATACTTACTTTGATATAAGTGAAATATCACATTTTGCATTTTAGTCATATCTTGTAAATCCATAACTGACTGAAAATCTGAGGCCTTGTTAAAGGATTGGTTCTCAATTCAAAATATCTGGATAATCATCCATAAGGCTAAGATTTAGTCATGGGTATTTTTAATAAGTCATGGACAGGTCTCGAGCAATAAATAAAAAAATTCACGACCTGTGACCTGTCCATGACTTATACTATAAATACCCCTGACTAGATAATAGGTGCTCTAAGGGGCCCCAGGGCACTGCTGCTGCTCAGGTGACGGAGGTTGGGGAAAGCTCTGGGGTGGAGCATGGCTGAGAGCGCCACGGCTGCTTGGGGGTGGAGGGCAGCCTGGGGTCTTTTTTTTCCATACACAAACCAGTTAGCTTCCAGATTAGCCACTCCTGTGCCTGGTCAGTACCTTTACATTTTTCTCTTGGGGCTTCTGACCTTGCTTCAGCTTGCAACAGAGCCAGGCAGCTCTCCTTGCAGCTAGACCTGAACAACATGACCCAAGATTCCCATGGGCTTGTCAGCAATTCTGTAATTGTGTGAAAGAACAGTTAGGCTCTCTGTTATTTATGTGGGACCTATCATTTTATCCAGTGACTGCCTGTACTAAGTAATTAGGAGAAGGCTATTTTTCCTTTGTTCTGGGGGGATATGATGAATTCCCTTTCTGTACTAGCTTCCCAGTTAGTGCTCTATTTTCTTTCACCGAATCTTGGCAGCTGCTTCTAAAAGACAGTCTTTCTTGGCCAAAAATTTCCCTTGTTAAATATTATCACAAATCCAAATGTCAATAAAGTAACTTCTCCTTTCATAAACCAGTAGATATCAGCCTAGATCTACCCAAACTCTTTACAACTATGGCTGAAATGCAGTAGAGAGCCCAGGATTGTGTTAGGAAGCTACATCTGAGGTAGTGAGAGAATATTTTCCCTTTGACCCTGATAGGCTTTGATTACCATGGATAATAGGTCCTCTCCATCATTGCTAAGTACTACCGTATTGAGTACTTCCCCATTCCCCTGGCCTTATTCTTTCCCATACCCTGCCTCTCCCCAAAAATTAAACATGTCATCTGTTTCTCTCCTGTTATCTGTTTCTCTCCTGTTAAAGATCAAGGTCGTTACCTACAGACCTATTGGAACAAGAAGTAATTTATTGTGGCCAAGAAGTTGTGATTGGGGCTGCTAGAGGCCCATTTTAGACTTAAAATGGCGTATCTGTTTTACATACTGTAAGCTCTAGAAAAGGGGATAAGATGAGAGAATGGATAGAAAAATGTAGACACAGCAACTGTGCTAGGGTGTCTCACAAGATGTTCCTGTACTACAACAAAAAGATTGAAAATCACTGTCTCCCCCACATGCTCAGTGTCTAACTGTTCGCCATATTTGGGGTCAGGAAGGAGTTGTTCCCTGGGTTAGACTGGTAGTGACTGTGGGGGGTTTTTTGCCTTTCTCTGCAGTTTGGGGCATGGGTCACTTACTTGTTTGAACTAGAATAAATGGTGGATACTCTAACTTGAAATCTTCTCATCAAGATTTGAGAACTTTAGTAACTCAGCCAGAGGTTACAGGCCTATCGTAGGAGTGGGTGGGTGAAGTTCTGTGGCCTGTGATGTACAGGAGGTCAGACTACTAGGTGATCATGATGGTCTCTTCTGACATTAGTCTAATGAGTCTGAGTTTATTAGAGTACTAGTTTTCTGTTCTTGAGAGTATCTGTCTGCTCTTCCACATCGTACTTAATGTATATGTAAGGATGTATTTATTTGGGTTTAAATAAACATATTCCAAATGGCTATACCAAACTTTGATATCTTTACCATCATTTTAAAAACAGAAGAGTGGTACATTGCCTTCCTCTTATTCCCATTTCCCATACATGTGTATATATAACCACCAAAAAAAAATTATAAACCAAATCAAAACATTCCCAAAAGAAAACCAGCCCCTTATGCCTTCGAAATTCCCAGAGCTGATTCCCCAGAGCTTGCCTTCAATTGGAAGCTGGAAACCTAGAATAATGCCCCTCTGTTTTCCTTGTGTTTTTACTGGAATGTTCTCATTTGTGAAAAATTTGAACCACCTCTAATTACATCTTGTGCATTTGTTTTGCAGCAGTTGCCGTCACAACGAAAGTTATTTAATTCTAGCGCACATGCATATATACAAGTCGTGGTCATGAAAGGTCCTCCATATTCCTCATCCTGCCCTTCAGTGGGCCTCAGTGATGACTTGTGGACATTGGGGCAATACATGGGTAACAGTTGTGACCATAACCACTTAGCCTTTGATGGTCTTGTTATGATTGCCAACGAAGATGCTAAACATATGGTGTCTGTACTGGGAATATGTCTACCTGAAAGTCACTCAAGACCACCACCATGCTCTATAGAGGCCATGAAACATCTTTCACGTCATTAAAAATTGTTAGAGTTTAAAGCTATATAAATGAATGTCAATTCCAGTATGATTCTAACATTTAATTTAAATCTATTTTGTTGTTTGCTACCTCATATTAAATTGATGCCTTAATATAATTCTGTCAAAAAATATTAAGACACTTCCCGGGAATTGATACTTTATTTTGCTTTTAGGTAAAATGATCCATTCTATGGTTGCTCACTTGGATGCTGTCACAAGTCTAGCAGTAGATCCCAATGGAATCTATTTGATGTCTGGAAGTAAGTTTTAATTGTATGTATTGTCCACAATTTTGCTTTAATAAAATTTAAAGGATATTAAAACCTAACTTTTTGTATCTTTCTTTTTAACACAGGCCATGACTGTTCCATTAGATTATGGAATTTAGACAGCAAGACTTGTGTACAAGAAATAACAGCCCATAGGAAAAAGTTAGATGAGTCAATTCATGACGTAGCATTTCATCCATCAAAAGCATACATTGCCAGTGCAGGAGCTGATGCCCTTGCCAAAGTATTTGTGTGACACAACAAAACAAACCTGCACCATAATAGCAGGTCTGCTTGGACAAAAAAAGAGGGAATGCATCACTGCCATCAATGAAACGGCTACCAGTAGGACACTACATCTGATCTGCCTGGGCGAAGGCTGTATGTGGGGCAGGTTTAAGTTGGTGAAAAGTCACTGCATCTTGAATAATGTCAGGCTTGCTAATTTAACTGTAATTTACTGTATTTTTTTGAAAAAAAAAGAAAGAAAGAAAGAGAACCAGTATTTGTAGCCTGGACTGAATATGAACTGAGCATATGTCTGTTCTTTAGGTGTCTTTAAGCAAACGTGGAGTCTGATCTTACAAAAGACTTTTATTTTGGACTCTGTGTGCTGCCTTAGGGTTAGGAATGTGGTGCTCTTGTGGAGGGAAGTGAGCTCCAAGAGTAGCTTTCTTTTCATCTCTTAGTGATCTTCTGTTTATCAGTTGAATGCCACAGATCCCCTTTTAAACTTTTATTTTGCTTTAAAGAAAAGGAAATTTAACTTAAAATATTTTAGCATTAGTTGCACAAAATGTTTGAATAAAATTCTAGTTTTTATAAGTCTTTTTATATATTTAGCCTGTCACAACAGTGCTCAAGATTGTATTGATAATGATTTTTCTGCATTATAGAACCCTAAAACACAGAGATCTCACTGACCCGCTGCCGTGTAACCACAATCTTCCCTTCTTTTGCCTAACACAGCTCAGCTAAGTCCTTTCATTAAGGATGCTAATTCATCATCATCGCATAACTGTCTTCATAAATATAAAGGACTGTAAAGAAGTATGTTTAAAGGAAACACAGAGGGGTTGTAACACCCTCCCAGTGAACTCTTAAAAAAATTAATCTTGGCATCCTATCACTATGTGATATTTTATACATCTTACTGTATTTACAAGTTTATTTATCAAGGATTACCCATCTTGCTAATGGCCTATTGTTATTTATTTCATTTTGTTGGTCTTTATATCCTTTTATGTAGTGTATTAAAGGGCCCTGTATATGGCACTCTTTGAACAGTCTAAAATAGACTAAAAATGGGACATTTCATAGTTTTTAAAGTTACAAACCAAGATTTTTTTTCTGGTTAAGTATCTGGAGTGAAGTTGATTCCAGAAAAAACAATCTTGTTTCAGAACTTTTGGAGTGAAAAATGTTTATTTGCGTTTCAAATAGAATACAGAAGTAGTAGAATCAAGATTCATAAATCTGCTGTGTTTGGACTAGTTATTCCCTGCTTTTATTTTTTTCAAATGTGCTTCAGTTTATGGTGTAACTAAAGATTTTGTTTGTGTAATGCATGATTAAGACAAAGTATTTTTTCTAGTCTTCCACAAAACTTTTCTGATCAGTTTGCGGGTTTTGATGAGTTTTGTAAGGTTTCTGTTTTACAAACTATGAATCAGCAAATTTTTAAGATTGTACCACGTAGCAAAAGTACAACAGTTGAAAAATAATGTATATAAAATGCATATAATAAATATTAAATGGTGTACCTGTATGTTACTATTGGCTACATTATTTTGTGTTGCACAGTTTAAAGGTGACATTTTATTCTGAAGGTTACTAAATTAAGAAATGTCTAAATTTTAGTGAAATTACGTCTTTTTGTGCTGTTTAAACTGCATTGTTTTTGAAAACTGATAGTATTTGTTTGGATATAAACAATTTTTTAGTTATCAGCTGCAACACCGCATATAAGAACATGTCTCCAAAGAGTGAAACTCATACTGCATTTTTAATTGATAGTTTTTCTGTCTGAGAATAAGTTGAAAATGACTCAGACATTTTTAGAGCATTTTTTGAATTGTAATCATCATGCTTTTCAGTTATTTCAAGAGATGTAATGATATGAACATGGGATTGGGGTCGAATAGATACCCAGATTTTATTTCCAACTCTGTCAACTGACTCATGATGAATAAGCTAAATTTTTGTGCCACTGTTTCACTCTCTGTAGAATGAGATCTACTCACCTTTATAAAGTTCTTTGGGATCCTCCAGTGAGGAAGGATGCACTGCAAGTGAACAGTCTGCTTCTGTTAAAAGCAGACTAAAGCTGGCATTGAGTCAGCATGTTGACTCAATTTGCTGAAAACATGTTAGCTGAATGGAAATTAAAAATAAATATTGCATTATGGTCTGTAACTTTCTTTGTAATAATTATCCTTTGCCCAGATATAAATATGCTTTGAGGCCTTGGAAAATGTTCTTATAAGTGGTGATATCTGTAGTTGCATGTGATCCATCCAATTTAGCCATGAGGAGGTAGACCCCTGCATCTCAAGTCAAGCAAATTGGATGAAAAATAAAAGAAAACTGATGTGGCCATGGGAGGCATAAAACAGTAATCATTCTGAAATTAATGTTGTTTTTAGGAGCAATATGATGCAGTAAGTTATATTGTGTAGAAATTGGCGAACTTTTGCCCAATACCATCAAGGTGAGCCTTTCAGTAACTTCTTGTTAGGACACTAAGTTTCTTTTAAAAAAAAAAAAAAATTAGCTAATTTGCACTTTTGTTCATTTCAGTCTAAAGTGTTCAACTAATCAACAGATGAGAGTGTAATTCAAATTTTATTGGAAGTAATTTCATGATCACCTTTTCTGAAACTGAGCGTTGTTTCTGGCAGCTTTTCCAGACTGCTGCATTTTAATGCCTAAATGAAATGTGATTGTTTATTAAACATTGCCATTCATAAACATTTACCTCATTTTCTTTAATTGTATTAAAATTGAAATGGTAAAAAAACCTGTTTTTCTTAAGTTGAATCCTGTTGTTATGGTGTTTTTAGTGTCTTAATGTTATGTTGGACCAAGTGATGCATCTTGGCTCCATTTACTGAATACTGACCTTACCTCTAGTTAGACTGTTACTTAATTCATTGCAGTGCCTAACATTAAAAATGCTATCAGTTTATTTAAATTACAGAACAGTTTATGGCATTGTCGATGGAACAAGTTGACACTGTGTGCTGCAGTAGACACTAATTAAAAACAAAATCTAAAATAAATCTGTCCGGTTTGAAATGGGTGTACTATAAGGACTGACTTGCTGGCATTTCTGAAATCAGATGTCTTTCTGCTCTTGCTTCATCTGTTGTCATTCTCTCAGCATACCTGTGTGTTGCAGGATCACTCCCCACCTTGCTACTAATTATAGGAACTGTCTTAAGCAGATGAATGGTCCAAATTGCCCAGTATCATGTCTGAGAGGCCAATATGAAATGCTTTGAAATGTGTTTTAAAAACAAAACAAAAAAAAACAGAAAACAGGCACCTTCATTTGTGAAATCATAGGGGGAAATTTCTTCCTCATTTCAGCTAGTGAATCATATGTCCTGAGGTGTGGGGATTGACCGCCCTTGTCATTTTATCCTCATTGGCGACATGTAGTGTTCTTACAAAATACCTCTTTTTGGATATTTTGAAGCTTGTCTTTTTTAATATTTTTATATATTTTCCTCAGTAATACTTTGTGGCACATGCAATTCCATTGGCTAATGGCTGTGTAGAAAGTACTCCTTTATTCACTGTAGATCTGTTTACTTCAAAATTCATAGTGCTGTCTTGGCCTACCCATTTGTTTTAGGTACTTTTCTAACAGCAGTTGGTTCCTAAACTGAAGTCCTTGGAGAGCTGTCTGGTCACATAATGTTGGTTGCCTTTCTTATTTTCAGTTGCTGCATCACATAAAAGGCAGCTAAAAATAAATACTTCCCATGTAAACAATCTATGTAGTTTAATAGGGATGTTAAGTGTTTCCAATTAGGAAGGGAGATTGTCCACTTGATAGTGAACTGGAGATGAAGTTCATTGGACAATCTTTCTCTAGTAATATGTGATACATCCTATGAAAATATGAACTACTTTAACGTATTGTCTTACTCGTCTTGTCTTTTCACAATAAATATTCAATTTTTTACTCTCATCAAAGACCGCTGTCTATCATAGCTGCATGTAGCAAATTGGATAGCAGAAACAGAGACAAGGAAGAGCTAACACAAGGTGATTACAATTAACACTGCCTTCAAGATGAGGATGAATGGAGGTATATTTTCCATATTCTGTATCCTCTACTATTGATGCACAGAGTGTACTTCCTTGAGATGAAACTATTTATTCTTGAGAAGTTACAACTAACTCAGACCACACTGATGATGATGTATGTGAATAGTTCAGATTATTTTTTTAAACATAATCAGGTTGGTATTTGCTTCACTAGCCACAGTGTGGCCCAAAGTAGTCATTTGGCCCAGTCTTAAGTAATTGTCATCAGCAACTGTTCATATTGCTGATTTTTAAATCAGTAATAGCTCTTTACCCTTTCATCCTTGTTTTCCAGGGTTCTGTAAAGGCCCTAAGGGGGACTTCACCCAAACCCCTTCAGATACAATTTGCACTCAATTATTTTATTTCTGTTTTTGATAAGGAGGTTAGGGAATTAGGTAACTATATAATTTTGGCTAATATAAAAATATGGGAAACAGCATTGTCTAGTCATGGCCAGGGCAGGAGGCTATGCCTGACACTGAGAGTTATTCTGTTATCTTGGAGAAGTCATTTAACCTCCCTGTTGGTGCTTAACCTTAACCTCAGCACTTTAGAATCTGCTGAAAGGTGGTAAGTTAAGTGTACACTATTAATGTTCACTCTTACAGCAGCAGTAGTAGTGGTTTACCATAATTATAATTTTCCTTTTTTTTTCTATAACTATTTTTAACTAGTTTCCTTTGTATTGATAAATAAAGGTTAATGATGTTAAATAATTCCTGGAAGAGAAACATCGTATAGTTGCGTTATTGGTGATAACACTGGGTGACTGAAATGAAACAACAGCTAATGATATGTGCTGAAGACCATTATAGTATGGGGTCAAGACTCTTTCAGATGAACTTACTTTGCTGACTAGGAGCCCACACTATTTAAAGTGAATTGGAAGGATTGTTTGAGAAAATGGCCTGTTAACATTTTGGCGTTCTTTGGTTGCAAACTGGGTTAGTCATCAGAAAGATGAGAAAAACCAACTGACTCTGTCTTGCCATCTACCTGGTAGAATTATTCCTTAGGAAGAAAAATTAGATTAGCTATTTGCCTCTGTTTTTGGGCCTTCAGAGTTACCTAAACAATGCCTAAATCTGCTTACTATCTCTGATAACTTCATGGTTGTGCAATAATAAACCCTACATTATTTTATTATGCGCCCACACACACCTCTCCCATCTCCGCAGAAGTGAAAGTAAGCCGGTAGGGGCCATAGGGAGGATGGATAAGAAAAGGTGCAGTAGCTCCCTCTCAGACTCCGCCTCCTGGCTCCAGCAAAATTGAGGGTCTGGGAGCCCAGCTCCAGGAATGTTCGGGGCCGGGTCTCCCCCCTGATCCCACCGGCTGCCCTCCCGCACCTCCCCTGAGTGTGCCCTGCCCCCACTTTTGCTGCTTCCATGCACCTCCCTGGATCCAGGAGCAGAGTGTTTGTCTCTCCCCATTCCCTGCAGCTCCATGCTGCCTGCCTGTATTAACTGCCGCCACAGGGTCCTAGTGCCCCACGTCACTACTCCCAGGGCAGGCTGCCCTTCCCCCTTGGACCCTTTCATTTCCCAGTGGGACCCTCCACCAGTACAGCCGCCCCCCTGCCCACAGTCACTGCTCTTGCCCCATGCAGGGCAAGGTGCAGCAGTAGGGAGGAGGTGCTCATGTGATGGCAGCCGCCCCCTGCCCTGCATGGCACCCACCACAAGAGGAGGGGAGGGGGATTCCTGGACCTGAGAGGGGCCCTAGGAGCATGTGCAGTGACAGTGGGGGGGATCCCTACCTCAGAGCTCGCTGCTGCCAGCAGGGAGAGGCTTGGAGGGAGTCCTTCTCTCTGGCTTCTGCCCCAGGGCAGGCTGCCTGCACCCCAAACTCATCCCCAGCCCTGACCCACCCCAGAGCCCACACCCCCAGCCAGAGCCCTCATCCCACCTGCACTCTAACCCTCTGTCCTAGCCCTGAGCCTCTCCAACACCCCAAACCCCTCATCTTTGGCCCAAGCCAGAGTCCTCATCCCCCTGCACCCTAACCCTCTGCCTCAACCCTGAGTCCCCTCCCACACCCCAAACCTCTCATCCACAGCCACATCCCAAATCCACCCACAGCCTCACCCCACAGCTCTCACCCCTGCTCTCCCTCCCTTCACACCCCCTCTTATCCACAAACTCCCTCCCAGAACCTGCACCCCCTCCCTTCACACTCCCTCCCATCCCCAAACTTCGTCCCAGAGCCTGCACCCCAGTCCCTTGCCCCAGCCCAGAGCCTGCACCCCAGACCACCTCCCCCACCCAAACTCCCTCCCAGAGTCTTGGGCAGGTGGGGGGGTGGAGTTTGTGCGGGTAGAGTTTGGGCAGGGGCAGGTTCTGAGCCCCGCCAATATTTCTACAAGCTTGCCACCCCTGCCAGCAAGAGCTAGTGCACCGTACTGGGACCGGCTTCCTGAGGCAGCAATTTAATGGGCTGGAGCCCAGGACCCTTTAAATTGCTGCCAGAGCCCCACTGCCAGAGCCATGAGGTAGCAGCTGCGGGGCTCGGGTGGCGATTTAAAGGGCTCAGGGCTCCTGCCGCCGTTACCACCCTGGGCCCTTTAAATCACCACTGGAACCCCACTGCCACTACCCCAGGGCTCTGAGGACAATTTAAAGGGCCCGGGCCCTTTAAATAGCCCCCAGAGCCTGCTGGAGCCCTGGGTAGTGGTGGCAGGGATCTGGTGGCTATTGAAAGGGTGCAGGGCTCCTGCTGCCTCTACCACCCTGGGCCCTTTAAATAGCCACCAGAGCCCTTCCACCACTACCCCAGGGCTTCAGCAGCAGGGCTCCAGAGATGATTTAAAGGTCCCTGGAAGGTAGTGGCCATGGGACCCCTGGAGCTCCGTAGGCAATTTAAAGGGCCCGGGGCTCTGCTGTGGTAGCAGCAGCTAGAGCGCCAGGCCCTTTAAATTGCCCCCGAACCCCAGGGCTCCCAGCCACCTCTGCAGCTGGGAGCTTAGGGGGTGATTTAAAGGGCTTGGGGCTCCCAGGTGCTGCTACCACAGCCCTATCCCTGGACCCTTTAAACCCTGATTTAAAGGGCCTGGGGATTTAAAGGCTCCGCCGCTTCTGGTGGAGGCCATGCCCCTCCTTCTGATTCCAGAGTACTGGCAAGTCCTTTAAATTACTTTCACCCCTGGCAGAGGGGCAGTTTGGTTGGACTAGGAGTATGTCAACCCCCAGGCTCCTGAGAAAAGAGAGGAATGCTATTTCAGAGCCATATAACTCCTCTCACATTCAGAGTCCACAATCAGATTGTGCCTAGGTGTAAAGAGAAAAGGTGTCTGTGTCCCTTGACCACAATGGGGAGTTGATTGGCAATCATGATTTACCATGCACTATACACTCCTCCTCCTTATCATATGATCAATGTGCCTCAGGTGGTATGTGACCAGGATTCATCACTGAATTTGGTTTGCTGGTTCTTTTTGCATGTAAGCAGGTCTGAACCCAGACCAGCTATCGTGTTACTGTTGCTCTGCCCTCTCTATCCTAGCATATAAATATTTTTTTAAACTGTGCATTCAGTGGAAGCAGGTCCAAAAAGAAAAAACTTTTTTCTTCTGTGCCTCCCCCCCACCCCCCAAAAAAATAAAATAAAAGAAACTGGCTACTCACTTCAGGAGTTAAAACAGTTCAGTCTTGCCTTGTTTTTACTCATGTAAACAGGAATTTCCTTTGTCTAGATGGAGCCACTGAAAAGAAATAAGTATATGTCCAGTTGAAAGAGTCGTGTATGAGACTGCCAATTTTGGAATGTCAGCCTCATGAGTGCTACAATTTACAGAATAAAGCCACAAATATAAGAGGTATCAAAAATAAAAGTTAGACTTGTGTAAATTCTTAGAATGTAGCCATGCCCAAATTTATACTGGAAGTTTGAAAAGTCGATCGTGTTCGGTTATTAAAATCAAAGGCCCCATTTCTAAAATTTAACTTTAACTCAATGAATTTGCTTCTGAATTCTTAACAAAAATAATTCCATATTCTGAGAAGAGGTTCTATGTTCAAAAAAATAAAATAAAGAGGAGGGGGCTGAGGGTGTGCGCTTTTTCATACATAACAAAAAAATGTTTAATACCTGTCTTACATGCAATACTTCTTTCCTTCTTATGACTCTATAATGTTAAGTGCTCAGGAGGCAAGGTTGTTTGGAGAGAAGATTCCAGCGCTTTCATTTACTGCATTAACACTCAACTCAAATGGAGTCTATTCAGGCTTCTGGAAACATCTGGATTACAGTAGACGTTCAGAGATTTAAAACAGGCACTAATGTTGTCAGTGGTTCGTCGTATATGTATTCCAAAGTATTAGCTTGACTTATATTCCCCATGTTTACAACAAGGAGAAGATTAATACCCCTTACTCCCTTTTTCTTACTGTACTGGGGGTCTCTGCCACTGGGGTCCTCCTTATGGCTGCATCTGGGGAATAGCTCCATCTGGTCTAAAGCCCCTTTTGTCCCTTGTTTGTGCTGCAACCCTTCTGACACTTCAGGCATTACAGGGCTTCCTCTGGGAATCAGGATGCTCCTTCTTCATGGGTTTGTACTCCAGCCAGATTACTTTATAATTCTTTGAGTGATTGCTCATATCTATTCCAATTAGTTGTGTGCATGCCACATGCACAACCTTCAGAAAGTTGTTCCCTTAACACATCCGTTGGGTCAGCTGTGGAGCCCCCTGGAGTGGCGCCTTTATGGCGCTCAATATATGACTCTGATGACTCAGCACCGCCTCAGTTCCTTCTTACCGACTGTGACCATCGTTGGAACTGTAGTGTTTTGCTTAGTGAGTTTTCCACATTTCCCTAGCTTGTTTTATAGTACTTATAATTTTTCTTTAATTTTCATTTTATTTTTGTTGTAGTTAGTAGCAGTTGGGCTGAGGGGTTTACCCTCTATCCTAACTGCTTTTTCTTGGGAGGGCTTTCATACCCAAGTCCCAAGGATTCAAACCCTGCAAGTCCAGCTCCAAGCGCATGCCAACAGGCAACCCCCATGACTCTTGTCTGAAGTGTCTGGGGGAGGCTCACCAACCATACAGGGACAGGATTTGCAAGAGGTTTCATCCTAGGACCAAAAAGGAGCATGACTTTCACCTTAAGCAGCTCCTTATGGAGGTGGCACTTAGACCTCAGTTTCCTTCAGCACTGCAGCACCTGGCACCAAGTTCGATGTGCAGCGCCCCAGCAGCAGTGGTGAAAGCGGCACTGTGGATGGACTCTGGTAGACATCCATGGCACTGCCGCTCCCCGGCACCAAAACTGGCGGCATCGACCCAGCACTGCTCCCATTCTTCAGTGCGGAAGTGGCACCAGAAGAAAGGGAGGAATGGTTCTCCATCCCAGAGACCCACCCCCCTGAAGCCAGCCAATGGTGCAGGTCCCAGAGAGGAGCACCAAGGGTTAAAGCCTGTGAAAGTGGCACCATAGACTTCAGGCCCACAAAGGGGACCATCAAGTCCAGTGCCATTGGACTCCCCAGCCCACAGCATTGAGGAAGTAGAGCTGCCATCCACCGCGGACACCTTTGTGGCTGCAAGGGACCTCATCGCCATGACAGCACTGAAGTTGCCTACGATTCGCACCAAGCCTCCAGTACCACAGTGTATGGCACCATCTTGAGGCAAACCAGCAATGGTCCAGCCATCAGTACTTCTCCCCATCGTGGTGCTGGTCGTAATCACGTAATATTTGTGGCGCCGGTCCAATTTGCGCCAGCACTCTCGGTCATGATGCCAATCCACTTGCTGGTTGCCTTCGAGGAGCAGGTTCCAGACCCAACACCGGTCCTGGCGCCACTCACCCTCCCTGCGTAGCTCCAGGTTGCGGCATCACTCCCCAGCCTCCTGGCACCCTCGTCGGTTCAGCACTGCTCAGCACCACCCTTGCCCTCAGGTCCTGATCCTGTTCCTTGGGCTCAGAAACTGGGTCCAAGTACTTGGAGCGAGACCGGCACTGGTCAGGCCGTGAACGCCCTGAAGTGAGGGCAGGGCCATGGCCAGCACAGTGCCAGGGACCAGCTCAGTGGCCATTCTGGACCCCGTGGGCCTATCACCAGGCCCAGGGTGCACAGTCTAAAGGCTTCCGGTCAGCCGCCTCTGAACTGAGAGTGCCAGAGGCCTCAGCTAGTTGTCCCACCCCTGGGGGTACTGAGGAGGTGCCGTTCCCCCTTGGAACCAAATCCAACCCCAGTTCCTGAGCCAGAGGTGAACAGGAGGGTCAGGAGGACCCTATTCCCTTCCTTGGCATCTTCGTCCTCCTCCCCAGACAAAGCCGTTTCAGGCACTTCCATATCCGGGCCACCTCCCATAGACACCAGGACCTTCTGCACAGGGTGGTGCGCAACATGGTCCTGAAGGCTGAGGAGGTGGTGGAGTCAGAGGACCTGGTGGTAGGTTGCCTTGCTCCTCACCAAAACTATTCTGGCCAATGCCAAGACTATCTGGCAGATTCGGGCCTCCATCCCCCCTACAGTCAAGGGTGTGGAGAGAAAGTACTTCATGCCCTTGAAGGGATACAAATATCTCTTCATGCACCTACAGCCCAGCTCGCTGATGGTTGCAGCTGTGAACAAGAAAGAGAGGCTGGGGCAGCAGGCCCCAGCGCTCAAATTCAAAAAGGCCAAGCAACAGGACTTATTTGGCCATAAGGTGTATTCCATGGGAGGGGGGCTCCAGCTCAGGATTGGCGACCAGCAGGCAATCCTGAGTCGATATAACTTCAACTCCTGGAACTAGATGCTCAAGTTCAAGGAGCTTGTGCCACCTGAGTCCAGGGAGGATTTTGGGGCTATAGTAGAGGAGGGCACAGCAGTGGCACGGACCTCTTTACAGGCCTTACCTGATGCTGTGGACTCGGCGGCATGTACCTTGTTTTCAGGAATTGCCATAAGGCACACCTCTGGGTTACAAGCCTTGGACCTACTGTTTGAGGTTCAACAGACAATGCAGAATCTGCCCTTTGACCAGGGTGGGCTTGTTTGGGGAACAGATAAACTCTAGGCTGCATAGGCTAAAGGACTCGAGGGCAACCATGAAGTCCCTGGGAATGTAAACCCCAGCACCCCAAAGGAAGCACTTCAAGCCCCAGCAGTCGCAACAGCGCTCCTACTCTCCTTGGCTGAAGCAGGACGTTTACAGACGGAGGGGAAGGAACGGCAGAAGGAAGCCTTTCAACTCCCCATCAGGACAAGGCCAGGACCCAACCAAACCTAAGTTGGGTTCCAAGTGGGACTTTTGAAGGGACGCCCAAGAACGGCGTACCACACTTAATCCCGGATCCTCCCCCACACTTTTTGAATCATTTGTCCCACTTCTACCGTGCATGGTCCCAATTAACCGCTGGGTCCTCTGCACAGTGGAAGCAGGATAGTCTCTCCAGTTCTGCTCCTACTTGCCCTCCCACCCTCCTTCTCCGTGCCTCTTCAGGGACCCCTCTCACGAGAAACTCCTCATACAGGAGGTGCAGGCACTCCTTGCCATGGGAGTGGTGGAGGAGGTTCCGCAGGAACTAAGGGGCAAGACTCCAATTACCTCAAACAAACATATATCACACTTACAAATACAGCAATGAAATTTGACTATGACAGATATAAAACCACTTTTCAGACTGACAGACAATTGATCTGCTTAAGAATTACCAATAACAGCTCAAGAAAAGAGAGTTAATACCTTTACAGCAGATGCAGTCATATATTGTAGAAACAGTTAAAGGTACCAGATAAATCTGAGATTTATTTGAAATACCTTTTGAATTCCGGAGACACTGGTTTATACAGGAGAAATTCAAAGGGTGAAAGCTTAATTACACAAGGATCAGATGGGGGTAAGGGAGTATTTGTACTGATACAAGCAGGCTCAGACCCAAAGTTGCCAAGTCCAACCAGCCCTTGCTGAAGCTAAAGCCATCAAAACCTAGAGTGAGTTATGCTAGCAGTTGTGTCCTGAGAAACAAAACAAGATACAGACAGGACAGAATAAATTATAATACTAATTAAGTGATGTTTGAAAAGCATTGTAAATGCTTTAATCAATTACATATGTTACTTCAATTCTTCTGACACAACTTAGAAGTAGCCAAAACAAAGAGAGAAAAAGCAAGCAAGCCAGCCAGCTAGTTGTAAAGATCAGTACCATTTATGGAAGTGTCTACATTGTTAGCTAGTATTATAATTTCATTGTTTTAAAGATCCAGACTTGATGTGTTTGTGTTCAAAGGCTGTATCTGTGAAAAGCTCTGTGGTTGTCCCTTCAACAACAATAATCAGAAAAAAACTGTGCACTTGTGAATTCACTAACTGGTGAGTGTGTTTGTATTCAGTTGTTTACGTTTACCATCATATTTAGCATGGAACATTGTTATTTTGGTATTAGTAGACTCAACAGTCATGAACTAGTATCCTTTCATCTGGGTTTTTTTTAATTCAATTCAATAATTAAAAACAATACTGATACTTGCATTCTTTGATTGCTTTATTGATGTATTCAGAATGTATTACAGGGGTTCAACATAGAATGGTTTTTGCATTACTGAATATTAAAATAGCTAGCTGCAATCTCAGTCTAAAAGTTTATTTGCAGTATGTGTATTTTCATATCAAAAGAGAGAGCTAAAATGTGTATAGTCTGCACAGTGTTGATATTTTACTTTGAATACCTGGATGATTCATACAGGAATACCTGAATACTGTATATCTATAAACATATACAAAATTAAGAATAACAATTAATAGAAAAATACAAGGCATCCTTGCCATTCATGTTTACTGTAATATATAGCCAGTCATAAGTTATTAAAAACATACACTACAAAAAGCCTGATAAACATGACCCCTTCTGTACCATTGGTAACTGCTCAGCATTTTACAACCAACAGCACAAAATGAGAAAAATGAAAAACACCAGACTGATAGCTGAACAGGAAAATACTGTGGTTTGGTAACAGAAGCTTACTACCTATAAAACAGATTATCAAAAAGTATTTGGGTCAAAATGTCCGCTTCAGATGCCTGATAAATGCCTTACAATGAATTATTATTTAATTTTAACCACATACATATGTGGGTGCATATATGGACAAAATCAAATGGAAGAGAGATTTTTCAAAAGCTATTTTTCATATTTTAAAAACAATGAGGGTTTAAATCTGTTTTAAGTGGCTTCATAAAGAAATGTTCCAAAAGTAATCAACTGCTATGGTATCATCTATCTCTTTTCTTTTCTTTTTACCTCCCTTCCACCTGGTTGAGTAACTCACTATAGACAAGTTCAGGTTGGTGATCTGAGCTCATTTTGGATGTTAGTCTGTATGCTCTCAATTGCAACTGAAGGTTCTAATCTAGTCTCTATGGCCTTGCCTGGAACTTTGTCTAGTCATTTGCACTTGTAAAAAGTCAATGTAAAACACTACTGAATAGGTATGGTAGCATTTTACTCCCACATGTAAATGACTACCAGTGTGCAAGGCAGTGGAGAAAATCAGACCCATTGAATTTACTGGGAATTTTGCCATTGACTTTAATAGGAGTAAGAAGACAGTTAAGCCCAAGGCCCAGATGGTCAAAGCTATTTAGGCATCTATCTCCCACTGAAATTGATGGGAATTAGGAGTCTAAATACCTTTTGAGAATCTAGGCCTAAACACTTGATAGGATTGCTCTTTGGGAGCTGGTGAAAGTGACCAGGTATTCTTTTGAAACCAGATCTACCAGCCAAATTAGGGTCATTTGCTGTAGAAGGCTCTCATCCAATAGAACAAGACTCTTTTTTGCTTTAATCTGACACACATCCTCTTACAAACCACCCATTGTAATAGTAGCTGAAGTAGCTGTTGCACAAATGGAACAGTGAAAACACTTCTGTGAAAACTATGTGTTCCCAATCTTGTGTTTTCATCACAATAGTGAGAGCGCCTTCTGGAATAAATCAAGAACTTAAACTGTATATTTTGAATACAAAGTGTTTAGATATCTAAAAGTATAAATTTTCATTTGTAAGGCGATATTCAGCAAAAGACAGCCCACAAATGGCAGAGTTAAGTTACCTTGTAGTTTCTCTACGTACATACAGCTGATATCTGGTACCTTAAGTGTAATGTATGCGTAACTTTAAATATAACTTGAGGGATGTTAATACACATTTAAAATAGCTTTTGGCAAAATCCTGCAGTCCCTAATCAAGCAAAACTTGCAGTGTTGTCACTGGAAGCTTTTATTTGAGTTTAGAAAGCAGAGTGCGATTCCTTGTATCTTATCCCAAGACTTTGACTGTGTATTAAAAGACTGGGATATCTGCACTGTAGAGAGACCTTCCTAGCTTTCTTGATTTAGTTTCAACAAAGTGACCACAGCCTTTCCCTTACTGTTTAGAGTTCAAGAAATCTCTACAAATGCCTCTAATAACATCAGGAACGATCTGCTCCAATCCTGTGAACTCTCTTGTGAAGAAATTATGCGACTCTCTTGGTTCAGAGGCCATGTCTTTCAGATCATCCAGTGGTGCCCAGGCAACACCAATAGAGAAGACTGTAATACCTATAATGTTATAATAAAAAAAGATCACACGTAAGCCCAAGAAGTTTGTAGATACAAGGAAAATAGCTCTCCAGATTTACATTTGCTGGATTAATTTGGACCAAAAAAAAAAGAAGGTTTTTTAATATATGCAGCTGGCCAAAGACAATGGAACTCTTACCACTAGACTTTTGCAGGAGCAACATTGGGTCTTAAATATTTGGAGCCAGAGGAGGTTTTCTGCTTTCACTTAAACAAGTTTACATTAAGAAGCATGGGGCAACTTATAAAGCTAGCATTTTAGATATTTTATAATACTGCCTATGACAGTAGTAGTGATGTCATTAAACTTTGACAGGACACATGGAATGGAAGTCTGATCTATTGCATACTAGACACCAATTTAATAATTGAAAGATTTTCTGAACAATAGGACTGAATCATTATTGCACTCGGTCAGTTTTCTCAAAAGACAGTAGTTCAGGGAGGCTCTTTAGACAAACCACCTTCCCCCCCAGTAGATGATGATGGTAGAAGTCAAGTTTAATACCATACAGGCTATGCCTTAAGCTTGAACTGATTTTTTTCCTTTCAGATTTTGAATTTGTAATTGTCATAAACAGATAGTTAAGAGTTAATGCCTCTTTTACTTGTAAAGAGTTAAAAAGTTTACCTAGCCTAGCTGACACCTGACCAGAGGAACCAATGGGGGAACAAGATGTTTCAGAAGGAAGGAGGGAAGTTTCCTTTGTTTAGAGTCAGTTTCAGTTTTGGCCGGAGTGGAAAAAATCAAGGAATCAGCCTCTTATCAGAGGAGTGAGTATTAAGGAAGGAAATAAATAGGTTTATGTTTATTTTCTTTTTGTAAATTGTCTTGGCATTAGGGGGATAATCAAATTGGGTATTCTTGTGTGTACTAAGGTTTTTGCCCAGGGGAACATACTATGTTTTGAATCTGTTGTCTGTGAGATCAGCTTGTATGCTCTCTCCCAGAGGTTTTTTTTCTTTTACCTTTCTTTTCTTTAATTAAAAACCTTTTTTAAGAACCTGATTGATTTCTCCTTGTTTTTAGATCCAACGGGATTGGATCTGGACTCACCAGGGATTGGTGGGGGGAAAAAAAAGGGAGGGGGGAGACTGAGTAATTCTTCCTTGTTTTAAGATCCAAGAGGTTTGGATCAGTGTTCACCAGGGAATTGGTGGAGGAGTCTCTCAAGGCTACCCAGGGAGGGGAAGGTTTTGAGGGGGAAGACAGTTTTCCAAATGACTCAAATATCTGGATGGTGGCAACATACTGATCTAAGCTGGTAATTAAGCTTAGGGCTTCTCATGCAGGTCCCCACATCTGTACCCTAAAGTTCAGAGTGGGGGTGGAACCTATGACAGTAATAACCTGCTTTTACTTACATATGTAAATTTACAACATTTATACTGTACATAATGAGATAGCTGAGGAGCAATGACTAAAAAAAGACTAACACATTGCATCTGTAGTTTTGGTGAGTAGAGTGCAAGAAATTTTCCAGTCTGAAAACAGGATATTTGGTTCATATACTGTAATGTCAACTGATTCAGATAATTTTCTTTAAAACTGCCATATACAATACTTTAAAATGAGTGGGGTTGTTTGGTGTTTAGAGCAGAGGACAGGGAATGGGGAAATCTAGTTTCTATTTCTAGCTCTGTGACCTGTAGGAAAGCATTTAACCTCAGCTAGCATCTTTGTAAAATGGAGTTAATATGTTATGCTGAAAAGTGCTAGTAATGGCTGCCATCAGGGAGCTCTTGGATCCAAAGACAGCCAGTGAGTGCGCCATGCATTCTTTCAGGTTCTACAGAAGGAGCAATCAAGCTCCTTCATATATTGAAAACAGCTGCAGACAGTGGAGGTGATGGCCCAAGGTAATAGATTGTGTGGTGGCCAGAGCTAATGCAGATAGCTTAACAGGAGTTTATCTGGTTACAAGCACAGTGGTAGAATATTGGTCGTAGGCTGTGGGTGCTGGAAGCAGAAAGCCCGGAAAGGAGGTGAGTGTATGACCCAGAGAGGAAGTGGAGGGACAGAGTTTCTTGGGCACAGAACTTGCTGGAGTGGCAGAGTTGCGGATTTCTGAATAAAGAAGTTGCCTGCTGCTGTTTGTTGCTACTATGATCAGGGAAACAAGCCTTTGTGTGCCTATTTTATAAACAAACAAGATTGCACAAGAATGTACCCAACTCAAATCACTGATTTCTCACCCTAGCAACCAACCTTGTAAGGTCCTGAATTGTGGCTAACTGTTTGGGCCAAAGGGGCAAACTTCTTTATTTACAAACTTCAAATCCTCCTCCTCCCGCCACCAGTGAAAGACACTATAGGAGTGTGAAATTGACCTCCAGTTTCTTTTGTTGTCTCTCAATCATTTACCTGCTTTGTGTGCTGCAGCAGCAGGACCTCTAACATCATCGTAAGACTGACCATCAGTCAAAACAAGAAGGAAATTTTTGTTGGGTCCATCTCTCACAGGTCCAAACACGTTTCTGGTTGTGAAAGAAATGGCATCACCAGTAGCGGTACCACCACTCATGTAACGAACACCCCGCACAGCAGAGAGAACCTTCTCCTTTGTGGTGTAGTCGGTGAAGCTGAACTCTATGCGCTGATCATAGGTGAACTGCACAGCTGCAATTTTGGAACCAATATCGGAGATCTCAAATGCTTTGGCAACATTACTGATGAATTCAAGCGCGAGGCGGAAGTTGCTGTCTCCAACACTGCTAGAGCCATCTATCAGAAAAGCTATATTGACAGAGTTGTAGCAAGTTTTGCTACACAGCATCTGCTCATGAGAACACAGTTTTTGGACAAGAGGTTTTACGTATTTGGTAGTACCAAACCAGGTGGGTATATAGTAAGAGAAGAAGCCATTGTTTTGACAGACAGCCTGTTTAAAAACAAAACATGCATACAAAGATTTCTGTTGAATGTACTATTAAAGATGTATATAAACCATTTAATTCAATAGTTTGATCGGAATCTAGGATCTGATTTCCCCCAACCCTGCTCCCCCCTGGAATGCTGACCACTCCAATTGAAGTTAATGGTAGCTGTAGATGCTGATCCTCTCTAAGAATTAGCAGGACTCCTAAAAAGATGAAGGATAAAAGCTGGAAGTTCTAATTATACATTTTAAATGTTGAACAAAAGAGACAATGGGAATACAAATATATAAAGAAAGGAGGGTTCTAGATTTTGCTTCAAAGTATAATTACCTAATTTTCTGTGATGGCTTCTAATTTTGCAAGTACAATTTTGTATGTACGGTTAATTGTAGATACAAACATATGTAGTCAGATGTCTCTATGAAATCACATATCAGGTAAGTATCTAGTTACTATTATTTATGCTAGCGAGCAAGGATGGGCACAAAATTGTGGGAGGCAAAACGGTGCCCACTAAAATGAGTAGAAAACCAGGCTCTAAATAACTTCATTTTTAAATGGCCTTTTCAACATATAATTTAATGGTTTAAAACCAAGAGGGCTATAGAAAAATTACAGCAGAAACCTTTAGAATTTAATAGTGATATTATTCCTACAGAGTGCTTAAACCATCTTTTAGAATTTTATATCTGGGATATAATTCACTTATTGTACAAGATGGTTAACAAACTCTTTTTAAAACTCTATTACATATGTATGACTTTTTCATTTGCAGTTCAGGCTGGAGGAAACAGTCATTTGAAATGTGTAATATCCACGAGTGAAGAGTAAATTACATTGAGGACATTCTCTCATACCTTGTCAACAAAACCAAGATCTTGAACCATTCCCTGTTCCTCAGTTGTGGGTCTTGCTACGGACACAATGAATACATTAATGCCAAATTCTCTGGCTACTATTCCAGCTTCTTCTATATCATCTGAGGGCCAGCCATCTATGAAAACTACGATGATCTTAGGAATCCCTCTGCGTACTCCATTTTCCAGAGAGAAGAATCTCTGAGCAGTGTGTTTCAAGGCTTTTCCTAGTTTTGAACAGGAAAAGGAGAATCTGAGGAAGCCGTTTCATAACTGGGAAATTGGGTTTCTGTACCAGTCGAGTAGTACTGGATGTAACCCTTTCTATAGCCGGTAAAGACTCTTCATACTGAGGGGAACACCAGAGATGGGGAATGTCACCGTTCTACAGAGAAATTTTAAAAGATCTGGTGGAAAGATTTAATAGATCTTTCGGATACATAATTTTAGTTAATCAGACACAACTTTCCTGGTTATACTGCCAGGATTATAAATTAAAGGATTTTAAAAACATTTTGAAGTATGAGTAACACACAAACATGACCTTCAAAACAATAAACCAACTTAGAAACATTCCTATTCTAGTTCCAGCATAATTTCCATTACACTGCATTTTCAAAGCATTTTCAAAAGGACCTTGGAAGACTGAGAGACACATTCCTCTCAGTTGGTACAATGTAAATCTAGAGTTACTCCACTGACATATATGATAGTACTGTGGATTTATCCCAGCGTAATAGCAAAATTTTCTCCTGGGAGCTCCAGATAACACAGAAGTTTGAGTGGCCTGTAAGTCACAAATCAATAGAAAGTACAGTAATTTCCAACTGACCAAAAGTAAGTGGAGCTTTACACGTAAGTCTAGCCAGCCCTATGGAAATAAATACTCCAAGGAAGCTCACTTGAAGTGGACTGGTGAAAATGAGGCAGTGGTGGAAGTAGAGTTTAACTCTTACAGGTACGGTTCTGACCCCCCTCATCACCCCCCCCCCCCACAAAAAAGTTTCATGTCTAGAGTCCTGCGCAGATATACATTTATACCCACAGATGTGGATATCTGAGGATAGAAATCGATATCTGCTGAACCACAGGGCTATTCCAGGAACTACAGTGGTGAAAGGAGTAGAACGTGTGGTTGCCACTCTTGAGAGCCCACACTGGCAGCTCCTCCGGCATGGCCGTACTGCCCCTAGCCCTGTACGCTGGCAGGGCTGTACAGACTCCAGACAGGAGATGCAGCTGCATAGAAGGGCTGGAGGCAGTACAATCAGGCCAGAGGAGCTGCCAGTGAGGGGCACTGGCTCCTGGGAGTAGCGGCTCCATGTTCTGCTCCTTTCGCCACTGCGGTTCCCAGGATACAAAACAAAGTGACAACAGTAACATTCTTTGCTACAATTAGTTCTTATCCTGTCTCTGATCAGATTTGTGCTCACCCATACTGGAGTTGCCGCCTCTGAAGCCAATTTCCTTTATGGCAAACAAAACATCTTTTGCTGCAGTAAAGTTTTTCAGATAAAATTCAGTTTTTGGATGCTCACTATGTGAAAAATAAAGCAACTGGTTAAAAAGCAGACATACATGACCAATCTTAAAATAGAAATGAAATGCCTTTTACCCTGCTTAAGGGCCGAATCCAGGGTTCTGAGTTTTGTCAGGAATAGTTGATGATGATATTAATTCTTAAAACAGAGTAGGGACCCTTACTCTTTGCAGTGTCTGATTTTCTCAAACAAAGCAGAAAGAATCAAATTCAGAACAGAAGTCTTGGAAGGTAAGGAGAGAATGATTTTCATTAATTGTAAAATGTATTCATTTGCTGTTTTTGTATACTGTTATGGGGACAAATTTTGCTCTCAATTATACCTCTGTAAATAGAACTACTTTTGAGTCACATTGGAGTAAGTCAGAAATGAATCTGGTCAATTTTTCTATTGTTGAATTTGGATCTTAAACATTTGCTAAATATATTTAGTTTTTTAAAATTTCTTTTAAATGAAAATAGTTTCAGAGTAATGTAATTTGTATGGATTTTAGATGTGCTAGCTAATTACTCTTTATTTAAAAAAAGGAAAATTTTAGCTGCAATGAATTTCTCCCTCCAACTCCTAATTTAGGGCAAACAAAACACTAAATTAAAAACTAGTTGTCATGTGAACTGTAAGAAGTACATTTGGCCTCACTTGCAGTTGAAAAGGACAATTGTGATGAAGTCAAGGTCCTGAGGCAGCATCAGATGGACTCCTCTGCCTATGCAGAGTTGGATCTGCACAAGTGGATCCCAGTGCAGGACGAGGACTGAACACTGCTTTTATTGTTTGTTTGGTTTTTTTGTTTTAAGGTGGGGTCATTGGAGGGCAATTGCCTTGATCCATTCCAATTAACAGCTTGATTCTTCAGGGTACTCAACTCCAGCTGACTAGCCCCCAAGACAGCCATATTTGCCCATTAGATAAGTACTCCACTTTTGGGGACTGATTCTCCTCTCATCCTATTTTGCAGTAATGTAATTCCGTTGAGTCCAGGAGCGTTCCTGTTTTAAGTGAGAAGGCTTCAGGCCCTCTGTCTTAATCTCTCTTCAGTATTCCATCCACTCATTACATAAGACTTTATCCAAGCCTTTCAGTTCAAACAGTTGTTTTGGCCATTTATACATTTCCTGACAAATCCCATGGCTTGGAAGGTTAATTTTTACAAATAAATGAAGCCAAACAATAATCATTCTCCAGGAAGCAAAGTCTTCTTTGCTAATGTGGCCAGCAAGTAATGTTGCAACAATTTTCTTTTCAACTCAACTGGAAAAGCTGGCATGGTAGTTGATGATGATCATCTTGATAAAATTAAATTTAATTCCCTCCCGCCCCCCGAAATTTTTGGATCCTTTTGTTCAGTATCTATTTTAATAACGTTTAGTATCTTTTTTGCACAACATTCACACAATATCTGTCATTGTTTCTTGTTGACTGTATTGGTACCTATAATTTAATACAGGCTTCTTGATGAAAGATGTGGGAGAGACCTCACTTGTTAATCCACCAGATATTTCCGTTTTTTGAAGAAACTTCCTTTCGACCAGAAGCAATTGCCAAAGTGGTTGGGCTCTGGAAAATAGTCTCCTCACAAAACCAGCTGCCCAGGACTTAAATCAAGATAATCCGCAAACAAAATTGTCGGGGAGGGAGGGGAGAGTGTTTTTAAAGGAAAAAAAATAAGCATTAGGCTATTGGACTGGCCGTTCCACTGCCTGACAGTTTTATGCTATAAGTCATAATACAGCCCAATGTTTCCCCCCGCACCAATTTTCATTAACACGTTTGGAAATATCAGTTGCTATAAGCTGATCAGGGATACTCCATTTTTGTGTGGTATTAAAAATTACTCACCATAATATCAAAAATAGCCAAGTTTTAGAACCCCCACTCTGCTGAGATCATCTTCATCTATTTATTTAGTTAGTTAGTTAGTTAGTAAGATGAGATACATGCCTGTGAATGGTGCCGGCAGCCCTGGAGGCCCAAGTCCTCTCCCCACAGATCAAGGACAGGGCAGGCAGCAAGACAACCTTCTCTCATCCTTCCACATCAACTCGCCTCAAAACTAACATACATAAAGGAACGCTTGCTGGAGATGAAAGGATAATTTGTTTTCTATGCCCAGTCACTCGTGGCTGTCAATTCGTCCCAGTTGTGTTTGTGCACTGGACACCAGTCCAATCAGAACTGGACTGAAACCACAAACACACTTCAAATAGATGAAACCACTACCATGAAGTAGTTCAAACTGTCATTCACCGTGTACCATTATTGAAGTTGGGTATGAGCTAGAGACTTAGAAAAGAGAGGCTCTGTGTCCCACTACCATTGTCCTAGCCCAAGTAGTACCCAACCTGAGGTCTGTGGACCAAGAACAGTCCAGAGAGAACTTTCTGGTAGTATGCATAGACCTGTCTGGTAGCATGGTGCTGGCTCTACTCCTTGTTTTCCGCTGCTAACTCATATTAAAAAAAAGCTTAATACTTTCTTAATATTGCTCCTGTTTTCATGGGGATACTACTGGATCATCAGTGGAGGTGTCTGTAAGACTTGCTGTTTCTTAACAATGTAGTTCACACTAGAAACATATTTAGAAATCCCTATCCTAAACAATCAATAATACATTGATTTTAGTTGGATGTCTCAACTACAACAGTTCTTAAGCAGAATGTTATAACTTATACTACTCAAATAGTGGTCTGTTGAATAGGATGTTTTTATGTTTCAGCCTTCTCATTTTAATAACTCAGTTTCTAGAGATTTCTTATAACATTGTAGATACCTGGCTTGCACAACTCCCACATGTGGTCCTTCAGTTCCAATTCTCAGCATCACGGCTATTTTCCCAACAAAGTTCTTCTGCAAATTAAATCTACGCTGCCCAATATTGTAGCTTCCATCAATCAGAAAAGCAATATCCGCTTTACAGTCTGTGAACACCCAAGATAATTAGATTAATTGAAAGTCAAATAAACAGGAATTTGCTTTGCATGAGTTAGCTATGTGGACTCCTACCTTTGTTCCCAACCTTTTTCTCAAGAAGTTTCTTAAGTCGTTTACCTAAAAAGTAGGAAACAGCAGAATTATGTAGGGAACAACAGGCTGAATAGCAATAGCATAAACTGAAGCTAGAAGAGGTCAAGACATTAAAGGCTAAGTTCTAACCTTACCATCTGTCCTGTGTAAGAAGTGGCACATATGTGAGCCATACTGGGGCATTCAGAAAACTGTGATTCCAGCCCTGCTTTCCCCCTCATTCTTTTATCATGGTGTATCTCAACTCCCCTTTATGCACCTGACCAGCTACTTGGCTAGGGGTTGAAGTGGGCAGGGGGAAGGAGAGTCAGGGCTACTCCCAGTGGAGAGTAGCAAGTGAATAACCCACTCTCCTCCCCACAACCAGACTCATAGTCTCTCTTGCACAACTAAATACTGTGACAATCTAGCTCTGAAGGAGTTTAGGAGAAAGGTCTTAACACAGAGTGATATGTAGGACAGATTCTGCCAGAGGAAACAACTGCAACTGTGAAGATATTTTAAAAAAGAATGCTAAGCTCTCAGAAGAAACTTTGTGGGGCATGAATGTTGCACAGGTTGGTGGTTCACAGTGGCATTCCATCCACCAATTGTTAATATGGGGCTAATTATAGCTTTGCAATTGCCCCATATATGGGACAGTACGTACCTGTACTGCCCCAGGAGCAAAATAGGACTCAAACTCAGTCATGTGCTTCCTAATTTTCCCTGCCTTCAGGAAAGATATACCTTGCATCAGATCTATACCAGACGGAACATGCTTTCTCCAGTATGCTGGTGCAATTACACTAGTTAGTATGTCTGGGGGGCGGGGAAGAGAAGTCAAGACTCTGTCCCATTCACCCATCCCTTCTTGATGACTGGTGCTGGAGGGGTGTAGTGCCCCTGTGGCAACTGCTGCTCCTTTTGTATTTCCACCCACAGCACAGGTAGCTGGAGCATTGGAGTAAGGTGTACCTTATACTGTCTTACCCTCCTGTATGGTCCTGAAGGACCAGCTACAATCTGGCCCTATGTTATTAACAAGTCACTCACAGTGACAGAGAAAAATATCGTTACTGCTTCATCTCTGCAAAAAACAATTTAAAGCAAGCTCCTTTGTTTTTGCCACTCTGTGAATATAAGACTAAAGTTATGATAACATGAAGTAACAATGTTTAGCTGCAGCACAACAGAAAATTGATACTACTGCTTCCATGAAGTTAGAAGTGAAGAGAAAGGAGTTGCTGTAGGAGCCAAGAGGGATTCATGGTTGCTAGAAACTCAGTTTGGTAAAGAGTTTACTTTGTTTTGATCTGAGATTGATTTTCATCAAACCCTTTATGTATGTGTGCTTCTAACAATTATCGTGAGGGGCATGATGGACTGGGGATTAGATGTCTTCAAAGCAAGGATTGATTCTTTAACCAGTGAAAATCCTGACAAGGAATTACACCCTTTAGCTACACCCAAGAGCACATTCACACAAGACTGCCCAACTTTTTTCTGGCTTTGTCCATTACCAATGTATCAACTCCAACTCCAATATTGTACCACAATTTTTCCTTACTTTCCTGACTTTGACCAAAATCATGGCTGCTGCTGTTAATTCTTTAAAGTGCAGTAGCTGAACTACCAACACATGGCTGAGTGTAAAATTTGGTGGGGAAAATGCAGGAACTTAATTTTTGTTATTCATCTTTGTTTTTTCAGAAAACACAGGCTCAAATACTGGTAAAGTTATGGCAGCCTTAAACCAGTGGTAATGAGCATCAGTGGTTCCTCCTGACAGGCAAACCTTGGAGAATGAAAACCATTTCCATAGCTTTGTCTACTGTCATATGAGCAGTTATGGGATCATACTGACTTTGAATACAATTTGTAACAAGAATGACTTGGTATTGACTTATTTCCTTTGCAATGTTTCTACATCTGATCTGATCAAGCCTGACTACAACTGCATGAATGACAAGAATTCTCCAGTCTATCCTTGACAGTGCACTCATCACCATGGTCTGAGGATCTAAACTTCACCAATACACTGAATCAGACAGACAACTCTCTCTCAAATTCCCTCTCTAAAAAGGAATGCATTTGCCTCATTTTCATCTCCGTCAGTTAATGGAAATGAAAAAGTCCATGAGCACACAACAGGTTTCCTTCTTCAGTTATCTTTGTGACTCCACTGTGTTCACTCAAGTTTCTGCCAGTTTACATCAGCATAACTGAGATTGGAATCAGCCCCATAGATAACATGTAATATCAGGTAGTATTTGTAAAGTATATTGGGTAAAAAGTACTGACATGCGTAACTTTATTCAAAAGATGAGTCGATCCTATGAGACTTGCCCTATCAGGCAGCCATTCACACATGAGGGTACATTTTGCATATAGTGTGGAAGGCTTCCCTTAGGAAGATCATCTATTAGAAATGTTTCAAACCTGTAGAGGGGCGTGCTGTTGATAGTGGTTGTCCAGCTGCTTCAAGTGCTCCACTCTTGGTCCCTGTATAGTATTGAAAAGATGAATTCATTGCATCTCACTGCAGTCAAATTCTATTGCAGGTGTTTAAAAAGTAATCAAATTTGAAAAATGTACAGTTGATAAATAATTAGAGCACATCTAGTTTATAGTGGGCCTGTGAGCTAGGCAAGTACATTTTATAATTTGTAATATACAAACTCAGACTGCTATGGCTCTCACTGAAGCCATCTGGATTTGATGTCACTCAGCACCACTCAGAATAAAGGCCTTAATTTGTAGTGGCCACCGTATGGGAATTACTAGCGTCTCATAGACTTGGCAAGTAGAATTTATGTAAACAGTTTAGAAGCACTACAGACATTTTTAATTCTCCTGTAAAATAATAGTTCAGAAGCTACAGAAGCTTTCTTCTGTCAACGTGTACTTCTGAAACCAAAGCCACAATGGACGGCCACAGTTTTGCTAAGGGGCATCCTCAGATATAGTCCATCTGACCCAGTGATACCTCTGACCCTGCTTGCCAAAAATCCCTTTTATAATGCTCTTTAGAGAATGAAAGCCCTAACCAGGCATGATACAGATAGACGTATAGCGGAGTCTCTCCTTGCAGGTAGTTTTACTGTATATACTGAAATACTGACAAGGAATAAGTTTCACAGAAGACCAGGTTTTATCTGTCTGCGTGATGGGAGGTAAAGGAGGAAAAAACTTGACTGGCCAGTCTTTAAGATTAAGGTAGATTGTCAAATGCCAGTTAACTGATTGTACAGACAAAATTCTCTTTAAGGATATGTGAACCTACAGTGTAGAGCAGGGGTCAGCAACCTTTCAGAAGTGATGTGCCAAGTCTTCATTTATTCACTCTGATTTAAGGTTTTGCGTGCCAGTAATATATTTTAACGTTTTTAGAAGATCTCTTTCTCTAAGTCTATAATATATAACTAAACTATGGTTGTATGTAAAGTAAATAAGGTTTTTAAAATGTTTAAGAAGCTTCACTTAAAATTAAATTAAAATGCAGAGTCCCTCAGACCAGTGGCCAGGACCCAGGCAGTGTGAGTGCCACTGAAAATTAGCTCGCGTGCCGCCTTCGGCATCCGTGCCATAGGTTGCCTACCTCTGGTGTAGAGGTTCAAAGGAGACACTTAAGCACATTATACCTAACTAAGGTCCTGATCCTGTGAGGTACTGAACCTCCTATGAGAGTTGAGCACAGGACAAGACAGGGCCCTAAATGAAAAAACATACAATATGGTATTACTGACCTACATGATCCCCTATCTTTATTCATTTTCTCACAAAATGAGGATAGGAATTTTCCTGAAGGCCTTTGTCAAGGTTGCTTTTTGCACCATTTCCCTAGGATGAAGGCTATAGCATTCGGTACACTCAGAACAGTAACAGACTGGTCAATGGATGCTGGTGCCCAGTTCCTCAATGGGAGTTGAATTCAGTGGGAGTTAGGTGCCTACATACCTCCTTTATGTATCAGTCAGCGGCAATCATTGACTGAATAGTCTAAATTGGAATAGTATGGTAAGGTGATTATAAGAAAATGGAGGATAAAACAATGAGAAAAGGAGAAAGTCAGTCATTGTTTCTACAGCATGCTGTATAGCCACAGGCCACTGAAAGGCCTGGACAAATTTCTGTTAACATTGCAAATATATGTTACTAAATAATAAATACTTGATCCACCTACCAGCCACTGAGAAAGATGAAGCCCATCTAGTGAGCACCTGAGATTGAATTCCATTAGCATACACGGCAGAGTAGTTCTCTTGTCCTGGCAGGGTCTGTATCCTTACAGTTCCTCCCGCACTGGTGATCACCCCTCTGGGATAAAAGAGGATGGTCTTACCACAATGCCAACTAAATACTTTACAAGTATACAGTAACATTTTTAAAGAGGCATTAAGGAAACCATGGAAAGGACAAGGTCCTTACTTTAAAAATGATTTTACTATTACCAACTACCACTATTATAACCAACTAAGCTAAGTAAAACTGGGAAAAAAACAACAGCTGAGGTAAGCAAGGATGGACACTGCTGAGACTCCATCTCAGGCGGAGGTGTTTGAGAAGGAACTGAGGATGGTTCACCCACGCAGCTCTATAAAGCCATGGTACAAAGCACAAGGCAGAGTAGAGCACGTGCAGGCTGACTGGACACTGCTACCTAAAAATCTCAGATCGAAGGTTCCTGGGGCACATGCACACCCTGAAATGGAGCGCCCATAGGGACACAACTCAAAGAAGAACCAACAGCTCTGGTCAAAAGAGGTAAATTAGAAAACTATAAGGGGGTGGGGTGAAGGTCAGATCCCAGAATTTCTACTGAACCTGTTCCAGCACAGTGCTGTATGCTTAAATTGGGAACCGTGGAACAGTTTAAGAGACTTCTGGTTAGGAATCATGAGTTGTTCTCCTGGGCCCACAAAGGTATAGGCTGTACTGCACTGCTCTAGCTCTAGACTGATACTAGGAGAAACCAACCAATTAAACAGCGACCTCACTGATTGCCAGTAGAAAAAAGGAAAGCGGCACTACAGGACATTGAGGAAATATATCAGGAAGACATACTGAGCTTTGGACTATGGGTTCACCCATAGTTGTGGTTAAGAAAAAGGAAGGCAGCACCAGATTCTGGATGGACTATAGAAAATTAAATGAAGTCACTTTAAAGGATTCTTATCCATTACCATGAACGGATAGTACCTTGCATGCTATAGTAGGTTCAGTCTGGTTTTCCACACTGGATCTTAAAAGTGAGTATAGTGAGTGGAAGTGGATCCAAAAGACAGAGAAAAAATTGCTTTCATAGCAGGACAAGCCTCGTTGCAATTTAAAGTGATGGCTTTTGGCTTGTACAGTGCACCAGCCATATTTGAAATGCTAATGGAGAGGGTAGTACATGGCATGTCCCTCACAGCTTGTCTGTTATGCCTACATGATATCCCGGGGCATGGTAAAACCTTTGAACAGGAACCAAACCATTTATAAAACATCTGTGAGATGCTGAAGGCAGCCAGTTTGAAACTGAAGCTGAAGAAATGTGAGATGTTCCAAAAAAGAGAGACTGACATTAGCACATTATTACTAGGGAGAGAATTTTCACTGACAAAAGAGAATTCAGGTGGTACGCAGCTGGCCAACTCCGAGACAATTATAGATGTACAGAGTTTTGCAGGGCTCTGCTATTACAGACGGTTAATTTGAGTATTTCAAAAATGATGACATAAGTTGGGTGGGAAAGGGAAACAACTTCAGTGGTCAGTAGAGTATGATATAAGTGTTTGTTTTCAGAGTTGGAAAAGGCTCCGCTGACTGCTCCTGTCTCGGCCTACTTATGTTTCAAACTCGTTGGACAGAAAGGCTGGTGCTTATGGTTTGGCAGAAGTATTGGCACAAGAACTCTAAGGACTTCCCCCCCCCCGGGGGGACAAATAATAAAAGAACAGGGACAGGAGTGTGGTCAGAGGGTCATAAGAAGGGAGCATGACGGGGACACCGAGCACAGAATCCTGGACAGCGCCCACTGCTCCTTAAAGACGTCAAGGGAGCCAGTGGACGCCGCCCAGAGGAACTCTGCCTGGATACGTGAATGGACTAAGGATCGGAAACAAGCCCCACAGTCACAGGAGTCTCCATCGGCTAACCTCCTCTCCCTGGTTGTGTAGATGGCCATTTTAGCCAGGGCAAGGAGGAGGTTGACCAGGAGGTCCCATGACTCCAAGGACTTGAGAGGTGGTAGCTTATCATAGCAAAAGTCTATATTCTCTTGAGAGAAATTATTGCCCCACCTGAAAAGGAACTCTTAGCAGTGGTTAAATCTATAGAATGTTTTTATCACTATTTGTATGGGAGGAAGTTTATGGTCAGGACAGACCAAGCTTCTCTGCAATGTCTCTTTAGATTCAGAAATCCCGAGGGACAGCTTGTCAGATCGTTGGAGAAACTGCAGTGCTATGATTTCACAATAGCACACAGCCCTGGCCATATGCATGTTCATGATGATGCCTTGTCCAAGCAGCCTTGCTGCAAACCCTGTCCTAAGAAGGAGAGCAAGGAATTAGTTGCTCAAACGAATGGGAGTGCTTCCCTTCCTCTAATGCACAAAAGTGCCCATGTTTCTAATTCATCCACTTAACTCTGGAGTGGGGTTGCAGGAATGGACCCAGATCAACTCAAAACTTCCTAAAGAGAGGATCCTGATAGTAGGGTAGTGTGTGACTGGAGAATCACCTTGCAAATGCAGCCACCTTGGAATGTAGTAAACATCACAGTTAAAGCTTTCTAGTCACAGTGGGAAAGCTTGGAATTTAATGATTAAATATTGTATAGGACCAGTGTGAAACCAGAGGGTGATGGATCCAGATACTGGTTGGTTGTACCAGATACATTGGAAAAGGAGATTCTGAGGTTATGTCATGATTCAAAACTCCTGGACATTTTGGGGTTACAAAATGCTAAGGGAGAATTTCTATTAGGTAACACGCAAGCAGGATGTAGAAAGTTGGTGCAGGAAATCTGATCATTGTGTTACAAAGAAGGGTTTCTCTAAAACTGGGAGTACCCTCTTGCTGCAATATCTTGTGGGGACATCAAATGTAATGCATTGCCATTGACATTCTTGGGCCCTTGCCCTGTGACAAAGGCTGGAGATTGAAATTTGCTGGTAGCTATGGGACTACTTTACAAAGCTGCCTGAGGCTTACCCAATAAGAAATCAAAAGGTTATGACGGTAGCAGAGGTCCTTGTGAATGATTTCTTCACCAGATTTGGGATTCTGAGTGAGTTACACAGAGATTGGGGTGAAACTTTAAAACCAGGGCTTTGGAGCTGTACTCCAGCTCCAGGCAAAAACCTGCAGCTCCACTGCTCCAGAACTGCTCTGTGCTCCAGCTGTGGGCTCTGCTCCAAAGCCCTGTTTAAAACCAAAGAGTTTCAACAGGGTTGTGAGAGTCTATGGGTCCACAAAACTTGCACCACCCCAGCACATCTGCAGTCTGATGATGGTCAAAAGGCTCAAGACTTTGGGGGTTCAGCTAGCTACTGTGGTAGAACAGCACCAAGGGGATTAGGACTAGCATATCCCATTCCATTTGACGGCTTATAGAACAGCAGTCAAAGAGAGTACAGAGTGTACTACAGCACGCCTCGTGTTTGGGCATGTGCTAAGGCCCACTCCCAGCAAACATTTTGTATGGAGTTTCTGAAGAGGAACAAAAGGGTTTCAACGATTTGGATGATGCAGGACCCCTATAAACCAAAACTGAAAAAATTCACAGCTTTGCTAGGAAAAATTTGAGAACAGCTGCTGATAAAATGAGAAAAGACTCTGTGACCTGAGGTCAGATGGGGAAACTTTTAAAAGAGGAGATGCTGGTCTGGTTCCACAATCCTAGGAGAAAAAAGGGTAGGAGCCCTCAACTGGATAAAACTTGGACAGAACCTTACACAGAGATTGGGGTGAAACATTAACACCACCCTATACCGAAAACCTACCGACCGCTATGTCTACCTCCATGCCTCCAGCTTCCATCCCAGGCACATCACACGATCCATTGTCTACAGCCAAGCACTGAGGTACAACCCAACGCATCTGCTCTAACCGCCTCATGACAGAGGACCACACCTCAAATCTCTACCAAGGATTTCAAAACTACAATACCTGCAGAGGAAAATAGGAAGAAACAGATCAACAAGCCAGACGTGTACCCAGAAGCCTCCTACTGCAAGACAAACTCAAGAAGACCAACAGACTCACCGTCATTACATACAAGCCCAACTAAACACCCCTCAGACGCAATCATAGGGATCTTACAACCATCCTGGACAATGACCACACTTTCACAGGCCTTGGTGCGCCAGTCCTCGCCCACAGGAAACTGCCAGCCTGCAAACATATTCTTACAATAACGACACTACACCATTAGTAACTCTGACCAGGAACCAATCCATGACAAACCCCGATGCCTAACTCTGCCACATATCTACACCAGCGACAACATCAGGCCTAAACAATCAGCAAATCACCGTTCATTCACTGTACGTCACACCAATGTATATTGTCATCAATGCCAGCAATGCCCCTTGCTATCGTACACCTTGGCCAAACTGGCAGTCTCATACGGAAAGATAAATGAGACACAAATCAGTATTAGGAATGGCAAATATACAAAAACCTGTGGAGAACATTCAACCTCTCTGGCCAACCTTAGCAAGACTTAAGGTGGCCATCCTGATGCGAAAAACTTCAGGACCAGACTCAAGAGAAACTGTAGCTTCCAGTTCATCTGAAAACTTGACACTATCATCAGGATAAAACAAAGACTGTGACAGGCTTGCCAACTACAAACCATTTCTCTCCTTGGTTTTTCCACTCAATGCTAAGAACAGGGCTCTCCTCCCTATTGACATACCTCATTATCTCTTTTTGCATATCTATACCTGCCCTTGGAAATTTCCACTACATGCATCTGACGAAGTGGGTATTCACCCACGAAAGCTCATGCTCCAAAACGTCTGTTAGTCTACAAGGTGCCACAGGATTCTTTGCTGCTCCTACACAGTAGTAACTCAAATAACCAAAGGAATGTTTAGGATACAGTTTGGTCCCAGGACTAAACCCAAAGTTATCCATAAGGACCACATAAAGCAGTATCAAGGGGTGTAGCGTTTCAAACAGAATGGGCAGGAATTGTCACAGCCAGCAAGTTCCACAGAAACAATAGACATGTCTCAAGAGCACACTGAAACGAAATCCATGGAGGGAAAAGCCCCAAAGAGATTTGGGTAGGAATAAAATTATTTCATGTTGGGGATGTGAAACTGTCCTAACAGACACCATGCATATGTAAATAGTTGATTTGTAATTTGTTAAATTAGTTCTTTTCTTTTTGTTTGGGATGTGTTATTGAGTGTCACCATTTTGGGCCTCATTGAGACTATTGACAAAGCTGAGGTTGATGTTAGGTAGGTGGAATGCACACTTGGTATTAGCTGAAATGAAATAACTATTTCTGGTCTGTTCCTTTGTTAATGAATTTGGAAAGTTCATTTTCATGATAGCTCAAGATTTCCTTTAAAGGTGAAATTCACCTTATACAGAAGGTCCATGTGAGAGCTAAACAGTACAGAAGGGCTTGTGAATTTCCGCCTAAATGAAAAAAAACAATTTTTGCTATCAAAACCTGATTTATATTTTTACAGAACCCTTGTATTTCACTCTGGTGCCAATGCCTTGCATGCCAAGGCTGTTTTGGTTATACTAGAACTTTATACATTTTCCAGGAATGCTTTTAATTCTATTGGTTAACTAATGGTCACCACATTTTTTTCCTGTTGTTTTATCATTGCCTGACAGTGACAATCCACAGAAGTGGGCAGCCCTTTCTCTTGATGAGCTGCACTGTTAGTAATAACTATGATTTACACTGAGACAGTTCTTTTCATTCCAAAGAACACAAACAAAATAGAGGTACATGTAAACCACTGAAATGCAGACACACAGAGGGGACCATCCAATATTTCACTGTGCAATACTGCACGGGAGGGGGAATTTTGGCCAAGGACATCAAACCAAACTGAACAAACTTCACTATTATGAAAGGTATAACTCTAGTCCAAAGCCCCCGGAAGTCTATCAACAAGTTCAATTAACTTTAGACCAGGCCCTGAGTAAGCAGACAGGACTCCCATTTTTAAAGTCTCATCTTCCCCGTCAGAGGCGTGGACCAAATGTACCTATCATATCGCAGAAGGTGATGAAGGGCCATCTTGACCTTCTCAAATTTTTGGCATGTCTCTTTCCAGAAGGTCTTGATGTATCAAGCCCAATTTTTAGACTATTAAGCTATTCCTCCAGATAGTAGAGGTGGCCTTTATACATGTATCTGAGAAAAGCCTTTTTATCAGATACATGTATAAATCAAATCAAACTATTAACACCTGCTGGAGCAGCCAGTGGTAAGCAAAAACAGTTCGACAGTTCAGAGAAAAGGGAAATCACAGATTTTGCTTCATAGAAATTGTTTTCCTCTGGATAAATGTTCAATCATTTGGAATTCATGATGGTCCTGCCAGGTTTTTCATGTGAAGAGGGGCCCAGCGGCTCCACATAGTTCTCCTCAGTAGCGTATAAGCTACTTAGTTTAAAAAAAATGTTATTTGAGATGATGCCAAGTGCCTGTTCTTTTGACTGGGCTCAGAGTAACGTAATGTTCAGATCAATGCAATTGTCTAGGGAAGAACAAGACCGATGCCAAAACACAGTCCATGCAAGTGGATAGAGATGATATTATCATGCAAGGACAGGAAAAAACACGTCAAAATGAAAGGAAAATGATATTCTCTTTTAACTACGGCGTCAATGTTCCAGTGGAAAAACATAAACATCAAGGAGCCCAGAGCTGAGGCTGTGCCCTTAACAAAAGTGTGTACTCATTTGACTCAGTCCAGAAATCTAAAGGCAAACTTCTCCTAGCATATTTTGATGCTAATAGTTTTGCTCCCCAGTTGATGTTTATGGAAAATCTACATGTGCCATACAGGGACAGAGCAGAATACAAAAGTCAGGACCTGATAGGGGATACAGAGATATATCTCTGAGAAGGCAATTTTGTCTTGGAAATTTCCATGATAAGAAGCACTTTTCACCATGACTACACTGTAAAATGTGTCTGTAAGTAGTTAATTACAGATGTCATTTCTGATGGAACCAAAGGATGAAAACAGAACCCCAAGTGATGACAGCTGAATTAACTGGGCTCCCATCTTTCTCTCCCTACTCCCTGACTTCTAGCTGCTAATGCAACTCCTTCCATCTCCTTCCTTCCCTGGGGCCACAAGAAACGGCATCCTTCCCAACTGCAGCTTGCTGCTGGAAGCTTGCCTATATTCTCCATCTTTGACCCAGAGCTGTTCTGGGTTTAGTGCCAGCTTCTCCCTACAACACAGGTTCTGTTGTCTCTGCTTCCACTGCACTTCATGTTTCTGGCATGACTTAGGAGCAAGACCCAGCAGGAGCAGTCAGTGGGCCAAAGTTTCCCAACAGACTTCACTGCCCAGAAGTGCATTCCTCTGGCCAAACTCTCTGCCAATTTTCTCCTAGTGACCACCACAACTCAGGAAATTCTCATACCCCTTGGGATTAGCCTGTGTCCTAAAGACTAATATAGCTAACTTGGTAAAAGTGTGACATTTCTTGTGACACTGGCAGTATGGGAGTCCAGTGTCAGACTTGAGGCATGACCCACCTCTGACTAGGCTTTAAAAGTTATCTAAAAATTAACACATTGGGCCAGATCCTTAGCTGGTGTAATTTGGCATCTAGGACACTATTACCCCAGCTGAGGATCTGGTCCTGAATTTTGCCTTCTGATTATTAATCCAACTAATGTCTCAAGGGTAGCTTTAGCTCAGTTCCTCATGCCTAGGCATAATCATCATCATCATATGCTACAGTCATTACACTTGTCAAATAGTATTACTCTAGCAAGTAGTCCATTGAGTAAAGGGGACCACTCGTGTGAGAAAGGATTGGAGAATCCAGCCCTGAATTAGTGATGGGTTAGTTCCAAATCCTGAATCAAGATTTGCATCTAAACTGTCACATGGGCCTATTTTTTATTCAAATACAGTTTTACTGTGAAGAATTCTTTCATTTTTGGTTGCAAAGTCAGTTCTTTAATAACTTGCATTAAAAGTTTTTACAGCACATTCTTGTGCTGTTAACTTTTTTAAATCTAAACTACTATACTGTATTGTATTTGTACTCACTAAAAAGCATACAAACTAGTTGCGTAGCTTTCAGGAAACATATACAATACTATTGTACAGCAAGTAAATGCCTCTGCAAACTGGGACTTTAAGAAGAGTTCAGTACATGTGTAGAGGGTAGTATATTGCCCATTGCCTAACCTTGGTTGGGAGTGTGGTGGGAGTTTAAATTTCCCCAGCACAACCTCCCCATGCTCATGCTTCACATTGGTGAAGTGGTTTTTCACCCTAAAAGAATAAGCAAAAACACCAGAGAAGAAATAATTTCTTAAAAGAATAATAATTAGAGTTTAGGTTTTGGTTTTTTTTTTTCTTTTTAAAGCAGAGGTTAAAACTAGATTATTCTCCTGAAACTGTGCCAATACCATTAGTATGTAATGTGAGATGTAGTGAGGAGGGTTTTTTTTTTTTTTTAAGTTTTACATGGAATTTCTAGAGTGAGATATGCAGCATTACAGAAGGGAACTGTGCAGCAAAACCAAGCACGAACAGGTCTGGTTGTGCCTATTCCTGCTCCTTTATGATGCATAGAGACAGCCTCAAATTTTTTATCAAGTATTCTGCTTCTGTAATTGACACTACTGCTGCCAGCAGTGAGGTTTGAACTTGAGACCTCTAAGGCTAATAGTATGAGCCAGCTAAAGACTTTATTGCTTAGCTGGAAAAGTGGCAGATATATTAACATATTCTATAGACTAGCTACTAGGGAGGGACAAAGATCCACGCGTTCATAATTCATTCTTATGGAAGAAAGAGAGTATACAGATAAAAACAAATGAAATATATTACGCTGTGAAAAAAAAACAGTCCTATGCCCACACAATATTTTTGGGCTGTGAGAACTGCTGTTCTCAAGAATCATATTAATGGAAATAGGCAAAAGAACTTTATCGTTACTGTAACATGCCTAATCATTGCAGTATGTGAATGCATAATTGGAGTCAAATACAAATAGTCAGATACTATTCAAATACTGCTTATTCTTCTGAAGTGTGTAGGAGGCTGGTTTGCCTATAAACTTAACAAAAGTTCTTTTTATGTACTTGCAGAATCTTTGACTGAAATCTATGCTAATTGTTAATCATAGAATAGAATATTCTATTCATAGGTTGGAAGAGACCTCAGGAGGTCATCTAGTCCAATCCCCTGCTCAAAGCAGGACCAACACCAGTTAAATCATCCCAGCCAGGGCTTTGTAAAGCCAGGCCTTAAAAACCTCTAAGAATGGAGATTCCACCCATCCACCCCCAGTAACCCATTTCAGAGCTTCACCACCCTCCTAGTGAAATAGTGTTTCCAAGTATCCATCCTAGACATACCCCACTTAAACTTGAGACCATTGCTTCTTGTTCTGTCATCTGCCACCACTGAGAAAAGCTGAGCTTCATCCTCTTTGGAACCCCCTTTCAGGTGGTTGAAGGCTGCTATCAAATCCCTCCTCACTCTTCTCTTCTGTAGACTAAATAACCCCTGTTCCCTCAGCCTTCGTCTTGTAAGTCATGTGCCCCAGCCAATCACAGGCAGTGGGACAAATCTTTCCTTAGAACATAGATGTTCCCCCAAATTTTAACCCCAAGAGCTACATAATGCACAAAAACTACACTATAATTTGAGTAGTTTTGTTTTAAGGTCATAACATGCTACATTGCCTAACTTCCATAATTAATTACCCTTAAAAAGAAAAAAATTCTCTCTTTTAAAAATTATATTTAATACTGAAACATTTATAACCCACACTAAATGCCTGACGGCCCGTATAGTGACAGTAATTGAAAATATATTCAAAATCCTTTTCTTGCTATCCAAATACCAGATTCATGTGCAAAATTTTGCAGCAACATAAGTAGTGGTGTAAATTACACATTGTGTAAACTGTAGTTATGAAAACAAATAATTGGTAAATTAATGTGATATTGATTAATACTGAGCTTGTATGCTGCATGCATTAAATTCATCCTGATCATTGTTGTGTCAGCTTAAACTGGGGCTGAAATTGACTTGAGCAGTGTTGAGAATGGTGTGGCATAAGAAAGGAGGAGAGGGGGAGCCTACTTTATCTTACACCTTCCAACTAGTAACTTTTCAGGCTCAGTCTGCTCAGTTCCACCTCCCATATCTATAAATTATACTCGTTGCGCACCAGTTGCCAGGCTAGTGCAAGTTATTCTATTTTGTCATTTACACCAGTTTTAAGAGCATCTTTGTATCATTATTGTCACTGCTGAATTTGTCCCAGAGACTTTATGAAAGTTACAGCCACTTACTTCAAGCTGTATTTGACTTGAAGTCTTTTAATGACATTTTGTTGGTGTGTTTTGAGAATTGT
This sequence comes from Chelonoidis abingdonii, assembly GCF_003597395.2. Taxonomy (NCBI): domain Eukaryota; kingdom Metazoa; phylum Chordata; order Testudines; family Testudinidae; genus Chelonoidis; species Chelonoidis abingdonii. The sequence continues at coordinate 103,103,955 of NC_133772.1, read as the reverse complement.
CAGGAATATCCATAATTCGGGTGGCAGCCAAAGGTTACAACTGAAAAATATAGTTAATTTCTAAAATATATTTCCTTGTCATCTTGATTAGTAGTCTTTAGCTTACCTGTGAATGGCAGCGCCACAGATGCTGGAAAGGGAGGCATAAACTATATTCCCAAAGACATAGAACTGCCATAGCGGGCAGTCTGCTGGACAGAGGACATCTGCTCTCTCCTTTCTGATATCAACTCCCCTTGTAAGGCATGTGATGGTAGTGGGGGCTAAAGAGGAAAAGAAAAAATTGAGCTCTGAGGCTTGAACAACCTATTATAATGAATCTGGAGGATCATTTCCAATCTACTCACCATATCTCAGTTTAAAGCACACATTTTAATTTGAAATTAAGCTACAGCCTTGTCTTGTACTGCAGTCTGGCTTTAAGGATTCAGTCACAGCATATATCATGGGCAATGACAAGGAAGATTACACACTCTTGTTTCACAATCATGTTGGAAAGAACAAGAACCAACAAGAAATGATTGAAAGCACTGAACTACATTCAGCAGAGGACAACACAGATGATGGTGGAAAGCTGGAGGGCATTGGAGGAGAAAGGCACCAGCAGTTCAAAGCAGCAGCAGCAGCTTTCTCTATTACTAAGGCATACAGGCATGAGGAAGGCTGCTCAGAGCCAATGAACCCCCAAAAGTGGGCAGCACTGTCCATGAAAGGAATGAGGGTCAGGGATGTGTTGACTCAGACCGTCTCTTGGACAGCCTCCACCAACAGAGCTCCTAAGAAGTTCTCAGCAGAAGCTGAGGCCATCCTCCAAGATGGAATTCATAAGAGAAGGTGACAATGGTACCACCTTCACTACACTTCACTTCACTCCCATTAAGACTATCAGAAAAATTTTGGCCAGGGCAGTGAGGTTAGATATTCATCTGTCTGCCCCAGCAAGAGTGAATTAGGTCTATTATTGCAATGCTACCTATTTTTAGAACATGTAAACCGCTGCCATGGAGAGTATAGGAGAGACAAGGTGGGTGAAGTAATACCTTTTTAATGGGCCAACTTCTGTTGGTGAAAGATACAAGCTTTTGAGCTTCACAGAGCTTGTCTTCATAGACAGTATAGAAAGCTTAGTGCAAATAACTGAAGCTGCTTTTAGTCAGTCGCTTAAAACAAATGTCATCCTTAAGTGACAAAGGACACAGTGAAAACAAGTCAACCACGTGGTCAATAGACACAGATAAAATGTAACTTGGCAAAGTGAAAACTTCATGTTTGTCTTTGGCTGGGATTTTGAAAAGCACGTCAGTGACTCAGGTGCCTTTGTTCCATGGGAAGTTGCTGTCTCTTACTTCTGTTTTTTCTATTGTTAGCTCAGGCATATTATTTTCTCTTTTTAGCAATGATAACTATTTAACATACAGTACATTACATTTTGTATAATAGTTAAAATACACTGTAAACATTCAATCATTAAGATTAGCATTTATAAGAAAATTTACTTAAATATTTAAATAGTAAATAGTCGAAAAGAAATTACAACATCCAATATACTACTTCAGTTACTGTAGCCAGTTCCCTGCATCAAACATATTCCCACTTTCTGAGATTCCTAAATACAGCTGTGCACATCACAAGAACCTAAAACTATTTTCCAGAGAGGCTTTCCATTATGTAAGTATACAAAGGGAAAGCCAAGTTATTTTACAAGATATTTCTATGTAATGGAAATGGATGGTCAAATGACTTAACTGGATGTAGGAGTCTGGTTGAGACAGCATGCCATATTAGCACTTCTCTTTTATCACCATCAATGTCTGCAAAATTTATTTTTTATTAGAACCCAAAAATATTACTTGGTAAATTTTTGAACTGGTGAAGACATTTGTCAAATATGAACCTATGTCATAATTTATCTTCAGAGAAACAATAAGTTCTAAAATGTGTGAACTGCTCCACTATGCTATATGATGTTAATTCTGAAGTATAAGGATGGTTACATAAGGGGCAAGTTTTCAAAACTGAAAATCTGAATGCCTTACACTTACATTGTGTGAATAATTACTGTGACTGTATGTGGGAATTTGGCAGTTAGTCATGCAATGATTTTAGATGACTTACCATATGCAAATATACGTATAGTAACAGCACACAAATGTAGGGTCACTCCTGTGCACACATTTTTGCATGAGGATCAAGCCTAGTTCTTTTGAGAACTTGGTATTTAATGTGCAACATCATTAACTATTCTATCCCCAGTCAACGTAGCACCTCCAACTAGTGTGGGAGTGTGGCAAACTTGGAATTTTTTCAGGAGTAACATCACTTCTGCCTCACAATCTGACCCCTGACTGGATACCGATATTGACTTTCTAAGAACAAATCTTGCCCCTGACGTCCTTGCAAAAGATTTTTTCCCTCTCCATTAACTACTGTATCATCAGCTATTCAGTCAATAGGGCTAAAATGTAGAAATTCTACCAGCATAAAGAAAAAAACATCTTAAATAGATCTGAATAGATTCCAAGGCCAGAAGGGAACATTGTGATCATCTAGTCTGACCTCCTGTAGGCCATTGAACTTTCCCAGTAATTTCCTAGAGCATACAAAATAGTTCTTTACCAGCTTTACCAGTACATACCCTGGGCTGCAGAGGTTTTTAGGGGGGTCTGGGACTAACTCTATAACTGAGGCCCCCTCATCATGAGAGGATGCTCAGATGGGGAATTGGGAGGTCCACCTTGCAGCAGCAGCTTGATTCGTGTCCTGAGGGACTGAGCTCGGCTCCCCACTCTGGGCATTGTGACCTGGACATCATGACAGAGGGGCTGCTGGGCCAAATTTTAGTGAGTGTTGCTGTGACCCGATGCACCAGGTTGCAGCACTACTCGCTTTGGGGGTCCTCTCAGATAGGAAGTCCTGGGGCAAACTCCCCCTTCTCTCCCTCTGAGACAGTCCTACCCATATCACTCATACTTGCAGCAAAGATCACTATTACTATTACTAAAAGTGCTTTACCTTGGGATCACAGCAAACAATTCTGTTTTTCATTAGCATATTGAACATACTGCACGCCAGTGAGACCACCCAGAAAGTTACATTTTTATCTCATTTATTATTTTATAAATGTGTTAGTTTAGATTTTTATCAATGCATTTGCCAGTAAGGGCCTTATTTTCAAAATAGAAGAAGTGCTAGGAACAGAAATGCAGGAGGAGTTGTGAGATAACTGTCTGGATATTTCTGTGTGCAAATACCATATTACACATTTAATCACAGTAACTGTGTGTACCAGATACGCATATAATTGTGCATGTAGTTTTGCAGATGAGCCTTGGCGCCTGATATTTTGAAAATTAAACCTATAATATGAGATACTTACAATGGGGAAGGGGAAGGAGTGAAATGAGGACCTCTAAGCTTTGTCAAATCATTTAAAATACTTTTTTGTGTGTGGATATTTATGAAATGTTTTTGTTTTACTCAAAAAAGTTAACATCTTTCTGTGCCTCTATGGTTCATCTTGTCCTATTTAGATTATAGGATCTTCAGGGCAGGAACAGGGACTTTTAAAATTTGAGTCTTACACAGAACTAAGCATATTGTTAGTGCTTCTAATTCTCTGGAAGTGACAGCAACAGCACTTAAATTCTGCATTACCCTCTGGGTACTACTTGCTTTCAGATATAATACTTATATTGGGTCAGAGCCTAAGCCACAGGGTATTATTATTCAGAAAGCTCATGCCACTTGCCTCAAAAATATTTCCAGTATATAAGGCTTGAACAAACAGGTTAAGTTTCATCCAGACTGGGGTTTTTTTTTAATGTAAAGGAAATAATTTTATCTCTGTAAATAGTTTCATATGATTTTCAGATTTAAAAGTAGCAGGTCCAAAAATCTGACTAAATATTTCCAGGAAAGCAAATGGCTAAAATAAAATCAAGAGCATACTGGCAATGAGGGTATAACTCCTCTTCTATAAACTATGTAAGGAAATGTCTTCCAGCTAAGAGATTCCCCATTTTTTGTTACAGTCATGACAATACTCCTATCCAATTCAATTAGTATCAATGGGAACCGTGTACACTTCCAAGAGCAAATGAGGTAGGTGGCCTGGTATAATTGTTTAAGTACAAGTCTGGAAGTCCAAAGCTCTATTCCCATTTCCCTTGCTGACTGGATAACATATCATGGGATTACCTGGTTGTCAGAAGTGGTGAGCAGTACATCCCTAGCTTCCATAGATATCAAGAACCTTTGAAATTCTGGTCATTAACTTTTCATTCTCAGTTTCTACAGCTATAAAACAGGGACAAATACTTACCAGCCTCAAAGGAGTGTTGTGGGAATTAAGTAGTTAGAGTCTGTAAGGAACTTTGAACCCACAAAGTGCTTATAAAAATCCTCTGTATTATCATTAATTAGAGTTCCCACTGTCTCCCTTCCCCAATGATCTCAGTTATTTAAAGATACTACTGTACCCATCACTACAAATGAGCAACCTAAAGGTCTTTTCCTCTGGCTCACTGACAGTATTATATAGTCTACTCTCTGCTTCATGCCAGCCCATTGTGTGCAAGGTTGTAGAGCTAGTATGTCCCTGTGATAAGAGAAACAGATTTTCCTTTTGATTCTAATTTGTTATTTTAAGTTCCTCTCAGGGAATTAGTTACATCTTTTTTGGTTTCATCTACATAAATTCATGCCTATGTAATGGTGCCTGTTGCCATGAGGCTGATGTGTCCTGATAGTCCCTTGCCTGGCTTTCCTCTTTCATTTGTCATGTGTCTTCATAAGCTATGGAAAATTCAGCACTCTGATTTTAATTGACTTTCTGAAATTCACATAACTCATATCTGCAAGCAATTAAACTGGCTCCTGGTGAAATTGCTAATTTAGGGACAAATGCAGGAACCTAGCATTCAACCCAAATAGTGAGGTGTACACTGGTTATCTTTAAGAGATTGCTGTGCAGCTACAGAGCCCTGCACAGCAGTCTGTGGAGAGATATCTCAGCTCTGGTGGCTGAGATAACATGTCATACCCCACACATGCATCACAGTAGTGATTTTGGGAACAGAAGAAGGGCCAAAGGGTCAAGAGCCTCTGGTCCTCCCACAATCTCTCTCTCAGCTGCACAGTGATATGCATTTCTTGCATAGCCCTTCCCCCAAACAATCCAACTCCTTTCCTAGTTCAGAAGAACTACATCAATTCTGCTGCCAGGAAGAACTCTGCAGCCACAGACATGGGAGCTGGATTTGATTCATAGTCTCACCCTTTCCATACTTGTATGGTCTAATAAGTTTTCCTCTACTTTTAAATGTTCATTTGTAGACCTCCACCAGTCTCCTCATGTTACAGTTAATATTACTGTTATGTTTGTATTGTTCTTCTCAATTTGGTATATGCATAATTAATAATAATTTAGAAATTAATAATCATTTTGGTCTGATGCCAAACTTTTTACCTTCTTAAGTACATATCCAAATTCAATACAGAGGATAAAGCCTGTTCAATGCATTAAAACATTTGAAACATAGAGAGGACCTTTTAAATATTCAGTACTTTGACTATCTGTGCCTACCTTAATTGCAAATAACAACTGTAGTACATAAATGCTAATGAAAATAGTTACCCATAAGTTACACCCCTAAGTATTTTTCACTCGATCCCCGTTCTATTTCTGAATGAATTTGCTAGAACTTTCCCTTAATTTCATGAAAATGTTTTGTGATGGGAATTTGAAAATCTAGACCTTAAATCTAATTATGTTGCAGGAGAAAAGCTTATCTTGAAATTTATCATCACAGATCCATTCATGTCCACTATAGACTCCCAGTGGCGTTTGGAGTGCAAAGTGAATGAAGGATTGGGTTTTAAAAACTCCAAGAAAATGACCAAACTTCCACTCTATCATGGCTTGCACATATACTCTATATGTCACAGAAACACAACACCTCAGAATATTGTGTGGAAACACACTGTATTTCTTCCTGATTAAAACATGATTTAATGGAGGAAGTTCCATGTAGAAAGATAAGGATGGATGTCTTGCTTCAGTGCTGGACCTACAAAAGACAAGGGAGAACCTATTACAAAGGCGTTGAAGTCTGTCTTCTCTCCTATGACATCCATCAAATAACCATACCATAGGTTTAAACATTTTGTGACCTAAGAACCTCTTAATGCCACCTGGCAAGGGAGTGCAGAAGGGTTACAGGAATCTCCTGATTCTCGTGGGTGCATTCTGGTTCACCAAAGAATGCCATCTGAGGTCTCAAATGAAAGCAAGTGTCACACCAGACAGCAATATCATTGTGAAATGTATGTAGAGATGCTATGTAAAGAATTATGTATATATTAGGGCTTTCACACAATTAAAAATATTCATTGCATGATTAATCATGCAATTAATCATACAGTTAAAAGATTATTATTTAAATATTTTTGGATATTTTCTATATTTTCAAATATATTTATTTCAGTTACAACACAGAACACAAAGTTTACAGTGCTCATTTTATATTTATTTTTATTACAACTATTTGTGCTATAAAAACAAAAGAAATAGTATTTTTCAACTCATCTCACACAAGTACTATAATACAATCTCTTTATCATGAAAGTTGAATTTACAAATGTAGAACTATGAACAAAAAATAACTGCATTCAAAAATAAAACAAAGTAAAACTTTAGAGCCGACAAGTCCACTCAGTCCTACTTCTTGTTCAGTCAGTCACTCAGACAAATAAGTTTGTTTACATTTGCAGAAGATAATGCTGCCCACTTCTTATTTACAATATCACCTGAAAGTAAGAACAGGTGTTCACATGGCACTGTTGTAGCCGGTGTCTTAAGATATATTAAATATATGCCAGATGTATTCAAGATTCGTATGTCCCTTCATGCTTCAACCATCATTCCAGAGGATATGTTTGCAGGATTCTGCTCAATAACAATCCAAAGCAGTGCAGACTGATGTACGTTCACTTTCATCATCTGAGTCAGATGCCATAAGCAAAGGGTTGATTTTCTTTTTTGGTCATTTGGGTTCTGTAGTTTCCACATCAGCAGGGCCGGCTCCAGCGTTTTTGCCACCCCAAGCGGTGAAGGAAAAAAAAACAAAACCACAATCGGCAGCACTTTGGCGGCGGTACACCGTTCTTCGGCTGCAATTTGGCAGCAGGTCCTTCCCTCTGAGAGGGACTGAGGGACCTGCCGCCAAAGAGCCAGATCTGCGGCCCCTTTCCGTTGGCCACCCCAAGCACCTGCTTGCTGCTCTGGTCCCTAAAGCCGGCTCTGCACATCAGAGTGTTGCTCTTTTAAAACTTCTGAAAGCATGCTCCAAACCTCATCCTTCTCAGATTTTGGAAGGCACTTCAGATTCTTAAACCTTGGGTCAAGAACCAGGAGGCATTTTAATTGTTTGCAAATATGAGTAATATGAATTTTAGAAATTTACATTGGTACCTTCTTTGTGTTTTGTCAAATCTGCAGCGAAAGTGTTCTTATAATGAACATGTGCTGGGTCGTATTCCGAGAGTGCTATAACATGAAATATATGGCAGAATTCCAGTAAAACAGACCAGGAGATACACAACTCTCCCCCAAGGAGTTCAGTCACAAATTTAATTAACACTTTTTTTTTAACAAGCATCATCAGCATGCAAGCATGTCCTCTGGAATGATGGCTGAAGCAAGAAAGGGCATACAAATGTTTAGCATATCTGGCATATAAATACCTTGCATTGCTGGCTACAAAAGTGCCATGCGAACATATGTTCTCACTTTTAGGTGACATTGTAAATAAGAAGCCAGCCGCATTACCTCCCGTAAGCGTAAACAAACTTGACTGTTTTAGTGATTGGTTGAACAAGAAGTAGGACTGAGTGGACTTGTAGGCTCTAAAGTTTTATATTGTTTTGTTTTTGAGTGCAAGTATGTAACAAAAAATATCTACATTTGTAAGTTACACTTTCACAATAAAGAGTTTGCACTACAGTACGTATACGACGTGAATTGAAAAATATTATTTTGTTTATCATTTTTACAGTGGAAATATTTGTAATAAAAATAATATAAAGTGCACACTGTACACCTTGTATCCTGTGTTGTAATTGAAATCAATACATTTGAAAATGTAGAAAAACGTCAAAAAATATTTAATAAATTTTAATGGGCAGTCCTTGTTTAAAAGTGAGATTAAAACTGCGATTAACTCAAAAAAAATTGTGTTAAAAAATGAATCATGATTAATCACGTGAGTTAACTGTGATTAATTGACAGTCCTAATAAATATATAAGATGCAGGCAGGAACAGCACACACTGAACGGCACAACCAAGTGGCTGACATTGTGTACAGGAACATCTGCACAGCGTATGGGCTAGACCCTCCCAAGACCAGATGGGAGATTCCACAGAAGGTTGTGGAGAATAGCAGGGCTAAGATTCTGTGGGACTTCCAGATCCAGACGGACAGGCAGGTACTGGCCAATCAACCAGACATCGTGGTAATAGACAAGGAGCAGAAGACAGCGGTGGTGATAGATATAGCAGTGCCAAGTGACAGCAACATCAGGAAGAAGGAATATGAGAAGCTGGAGAAGTACCAGGGCCTGAAAGAGGAACTAGAGAGGATGTGGAAAGTGAAGGCCAAAGTGGTCCCAGTGGTGGTAGGAGCACTCGGGGCTGTGACTCCTAAGCTGGGTGAGTGGCTCCAACAGATCCCAGGAACAACATCAGAGCTCTCTGTCCAGAAGAGTGCAGTGCTAGGAACAGCTAAGATACTGCGCAGAACCCTCAAACTCCCAGGCCTCTGGTAGAGGACCCGAGGTTGAGGAAGACACATACCACCCATAGGGGTGAGAGGGGAATTTTTTTTTTTTTTGTAAAAGATATATTCTTAAAGTTTGTATCAAGGTGTTAGTCACCAGAAAAGGTGAAAAACAGGTTATCTATCTGTTTACATGTGGACTGAGTATTGTTTCATTCAGAATGGGTCCCCTATCACCAGTCTGAACTGAATGCAAATGAAGGATTGTAAAAAAGAACTCCCAGGAAGGGAAACACATTGGAGATAGAGAACTTTATCTTGAGGTGCATATAGGAGATTTGCTTGAGTATATTGGGTGGGGCAAAGAGCTTGAACAGACATCTTTCACCGAGGAAGAAAAAGGACAACACTTTTGTTTCATAAATGAAGGGTCTAGGCCAGGCTTAGTTGAAAATGCTGGAGAATTTAGGGTGAGTTAAGTTTCTTTAGACAAAAGTGTAACTTGCTAGTTTAGTCTCTAGAAAGCAAGTTATGATTTTGTTTTTTTATGCACCCGTCTCCAAAGTTCTTATTCATTATTATTTGAATCTCTAATTTTTGATAATAAATGTATTACTGTTTTCACTATAAATATATCTAAGTGCTGTGGTGTTAAACAAAATGCTGTCCTGAGTTACAAGATGGTGTACACTGTTCCTTTGGGAACAGCAGACCTGGTAATTCTGTGAGTGTTCAGTGGGTATGGGCTGGACATTGCAGGAACACTGAGTATTCGGGCATGGGTCTGTGCTTAAACAGAGGGTGTGAGGCCTACAGGGGTCTGGAAGGCAGCGCTTGTGCTGCTAGAGGCCACTAGTTTCAGAGAACTGACCCACAGCAGGCACAGACATAGCTGCTTCATGCTATGGGGCAGGCAGTGGTGAGGTGCTTCACAACTCTGGATACCCTAGGATGCATCACACATTCTATAGCTCGTCTATCCAGTACTTTCCTAAATTACCATATTTGCACTATACAGTTCTGCTCCTTACTACTGAAAAAAAATGAGCAACTTTCACACAACTGTCAAACAAGAGTCACCAAACATTTAAAGGGAGTCTTATCAAGGGAAAAGCCACAACTAAATGTTGGGCTATGTTGCCCTGTGTTGCTTGGGTATAGGAGAGAACAGAAGCTGTCCCAATATATTTAAAGAACAGTTTCATTGTAAACTATGATAAAGTCAGGGATTATAAAGAGTGAAATAGCTTTCAGTCACGTCACTGCTTATGCTGTTTTTTTCCTTTTGCCATTTTTGTACTGCTTGGACAGTTTAAACCGATTTTAGCAGAGTTAAACCGATTTAAGGCTATACCTGTCCACACTACGAGGCCCTTTATATCGATATAAAGGCTCTTTAAATCGGTTTCTGTACTCCTCCTCAACGAGAGGAGTAACGCTAAAATCGGTATTACCATTCGGATTAGGGTTAGTGTGGCCGCAAATCGACGGTATTGGCCTCCGGGCGGTATCCCACAGTGCACCACTGTGACTGCTCTGGACAGCAATCTGAACTCAGATGCTGTGGCCAGGTAAACAGGAAAAGCCCCGCGAAGTTTAGATTTTCATTTCCTGTTTGCCCAGCGTGAGCCTGCTCACGCACAACGAGGGGTGGCAGATGTCAGTCCCACCCGCGAATCCATAAAGACTTCTCCAGCCATCGGACCATACAGGAGATATCTGATCATGATCGATCGCTTGTGGAACAAATCTTTTTCTATCAGATGCTCTGTTGACAGAAGACGAAATGCCAAATGCTGGCTGCGTTTGAAAATAAATTCATTTCCAGGTTTACACGAGTGCGTGTCGTGACCAGCCGTAATCGGAGCCAGAGACTCAAATAGTACGCTTCATGGATGGGATGGGGAGTCTCGAGGACTTGACTCAGCGGTTATCTCCACAGTGCTACGCAGGTTCTCTGAAAGTATTCTTGCATTTGGCTTGACCCAATGGTCCGGTATGTTCAAACAGCATTGTCCCAGCGTGGTATGTGGGAATGTTAGCTCTCAGAGATTAGCTTCACGCCCCACTTTACGTATATATAGAAAGGGAAAGAAATCGTCTTTCTTGACTTCTCTTCAATAGTCACTGGGGTGTCCTTATGTCTACTGAATCTGCGTGGGACAGCGAGTAGCTGCACCAGTTGTAGCACCATTATTTGCCTCCTCTACTACCTCTCTGTTCCCAGTGCAGATGTGTCAGTAAGGACTGTAATGTCTTAAATCAGCCTGTGAGGGCTCCACATGTGCTATTGACTACTGTGCTCAATACTCTGTCTGGCTGGCCTGAGGTGACTGCCCGGTTCGTGTGGGTGCGCGGCGGTGCCTGTAAATAATATTGGAATGATTCCTGGTCACTCCGCAATATGATTTGGACGAAATACGTGCTGTAACCATCTTCATCAATGCAAGAACTGGGTGGCTGAGGCTTCAATCAAGCCCCTCGCTCTTTCATGGTTTAAAGAGAAAGATTCTGTACTGCTTTGACTGTCATAGCGGTGCTCCTGCTGGCTCGTCTGCCCCACACCGTCTTAAGTGTCCTCCTGACTGTGTCATAGGTCGCTCGGGACTCCCCTCATTTATCTCCACTAACAAAGTCACTGTTTCTTATCCCGCCATTCTTATAACTTCCATGACACTCAAATGCGGAGGCGACATTGCAAATGGTGCGCCCGAGGAACGCTTGCGAAGGGAGGAGTCGTGATGAAGCACAGTCGTGGTTGTGCCAGGGGCACCCCCCGATGAATGCACGTAGCTCATCATTTCTGCAGGATCTGACCCGGAGCACCTGTGCTCCTCTGATACACTGTTCTCCTCAGTACACTTGCCCCCTCTTCTAGGCAGGACACTCTATTTTTAGAAACATAATAAAGAGAATTGACTCAGGAGTCTATTCCCAGTTTTTGCTCTGCCACCCCGGCCATCCGAGCCACGCTCAGTTACCATGAATATGCAGGCAGACCAGTACAAGGAAAACAGGCATAACCGGTCATCTTCATTGCTCAATTTACCCAGCAGCATGTCTTCAGACGGGTTACAGGACAACTCAGTAACCAATCTTTACTATCATGCAAAGCAAATATGAATGCTGCTTGTGTAGCGCTGGATCTTATCGCCTTCTGTCTCCGCTGCAGTCCCCTCAATCAGCTACACATATGGTACGTAAAAAAAAAAAAGCTGAACTGGGCTTTTCGATGGTTTGCCGACTGCTATGCGTCTGCCAGGGCAATGCAGGTAAAAGGGCGCGACACATGATTGTCTTGCCATTTGCTTTCCTGGCAGAAGAATGGACTGACGACTCTACACTCCCTTACCACAGAACCACCGCGACAATGATGTTTTGTCTCCCCATCAGCCACTGGCCTCTCACAACCCAAGGAATTCTAGGGTGCGAGGGGAGATCATGGCAGACTGCTGGGGAACATGGGATAGGCTGTGGGAATAGTACCCACAGTCAGACACTCCAGAAAATCGACGCTAGACTTGGACCATGGATGCACACCGCCGAATTAATGTGCTTAGTGTGGCCGCATGCACTCGACTTTATACAATCTGTTTTATAAAACCGGTTTACGTAAAATCGGAATAATCCCGTAGCGTAGACGTACCCTGAAGTATTCACTTTCCTTTTCTGCCTCAAGCCTTCAAACAAGCATGTGTTTAAATTACACAGAGAAATAGTCCCACAGGTCTTGTCTACACTGGGAAAATGCATCATGTTGGAAAACATGTTAACTAACAGGTTTATACTAACACAATTTTGCCCTGAGCATAGACAAGGATAACTGGGTTTAAAAATGCGTTAACTGGTCATGGCCATGTTGGCTGGCTTTTTGTTTGTTTGTTTGTTTTGACATTTCATTTATACTGTTTTGTTCCCTTTTGAACAGCCTAGGGTTAACTAAGACCAGCTAACAAATTACCAACATACACAGGTGTTTCCAGGATTGGGCAGATATAGTCAGTTTCATTTGTGGCATCTAGAGGCTAATCCAGCTCCCACTGAAGTGAGCTGAAATATTCCTATGGATTTCAATGGGAGTAGGATCAAGAGTAAAAATTTTGAAAGCACCTAAGTGATTTGGGAGCCTAAATCCCTTTGACTTTCAGTGAGACTTAGGTTCTTAAATCACTTTTGAAAATGGGATATAGGTGGTTTTGAAAATGTTGGCTCAAACCTCTGATGTGCTAATGTCATGTTGTTGAGTGACTGTGGATGGGGAAATATTTTTTAAATTTATTTTCATTTTTTTAAATGCATACAAATTTCTGTTAATATTACCTTATGGGAAACCATTTAAAGCAAACCTAAGCAAGGGCATAAATTAAATTGCCAGTCTCCCTTTAATATCTCTTTAGTTGTTTTGACAGACACCTTTAATTTACAGGACTTTATCCCAGTTAGGAAGGATCCTAAAGAGTTCTTCTATTGTTCCCTGCCAGTGTCGCAAACTATTCCCTCTCTTTATATTGACCTGCAAAAGAAATGAGCAAAATTGATCCTGGTTTAGGTTCTGCATTACAGCCTAGTTAGGAGGTCCTCAGTAACGATTTGTATCTAGCAATTGGACACCAGGCCATCACACTAACATTAAAGAGATTGCCAAAAGTTAAAACTAATAAACAAACAAAAATAGCAAAATAAATTCTTATATTATACATACAAATTTGAAGTCACTCTCCATTTGGAGTCAGGATGATGCTCTGCTTCCAGGAATTCATTGCTGGACAGGAGCGATTCTGGATCCTTTCTTTTGCCCTTGCTTCGCTCCCATTGATGGAGGGAATAGAGAGAGTTTCATTTGGGAACATGGTCCCCAAGCCAAAGTGGTTGCACTCCTTAGTTGCTCAACTGATTTGCCTTCTTTAGTTTTTCTACTGCCATGTGTCCACTTGGCTGTGATTCCGACTCCATGGAGTCACCGTTCTCCCAACAGCAGAGTTTCACTCATCCGTGACACTTGTCAATATGCCACTCATAGTCTGTTGGGCACTTTCTATATGTCTCTTCCCTTCCAGGGTAAAATCATGGCACAACAAGCTTAAAATGTTTGCATTGAGTCTTATAGTCATAATATGTTTGTAGGTTGTCTGATGATAAATCCTTTTTAAGCTTTGTGAGTGTCCCTCACTCTCTCATATACATACACTACTACATTTACCGTTACACTATAGAGAAGCTAGATACCTTTGCCTCCTGGAAATACCAACCCCCTCCATTCTCCATCTCCTTCTATGCTTCTCACTTTTAAAAGACAAGTCTTGTCATATAGCTACAAACCTATGTTCTCCCCTCAAAGAATTATGTCAAAGTAATACGGAACCAACAAAACAAACCAAACATTCTATACAACATTGCTCAATCATTTTACTTTTTGACGTATGCTATCTCCCATGTTTGATCTATTTAGTTTATTAGCTTTTTGGAGCAGGTATCTTGTCTGTGAAACATCTAGCACATTATTGGTACTAAAGAATAAAATAATAAAAACACAATAAAATATTTTTCTTGTGTATCATTTGTATCTGGATAATCCCATTTGCAAGCTATGTTTTGTTTACTTTTTTGGCTCGAGAGAGGGAGGATAATATAAGTTCAGAAGGAAGTGTTAGTTAACAGTTACCCCATCACGAAATTCTCTTTCACAACCGGAGAGACAGCATGCAGGGAAGGAAAAGCTGGTGCTACATCCCGTCCCATCCCATATGGAAACAGCATTGTTTTTTCCCTTCAATATAGACGTGGATTTCACAGCACTTTGAAAATCCAGTGTTGAACAGAAATGGTTCTGCAGTCTTAACTCTGCAGCAGCTAGCAGTGGCTCAGTAACCCAATGACGGCATGATAGGGTAAAGAGACGCAGCTAGCATCTAGATTCAACAAGCAAATAGTTCTAGGAGCTCTGAGATGTGATCCCATCAATGTGGTTTTAGTCTGAATATTTGCATGTTTAAACAGAATCTGCTAATACTATGCGAAAAGCAAGGTCACGCTGGTGCTAGACTTTATATAAAAGAGAAAAGGCTACTGTGTGTTCAGTCATTTCTTATCTTAGAGCATAAACAAATTCCCGGTAGCCCATACACAAAGAATTATTATTTTCCATCACCGTTAAAGTAACAAATTTTCAGGTGAGATAGAAAAGGATTCTACAATCGCAAGCCAGGCTGCTTTTGGACATGGTTTAACTTGCACTTGGTGTGTGACTATTAAAGCCGTGAATAGTTACAGAAATGCTTGAACGCCCCACAATTAGACATTTTAAACTAATCTAAATAATAAAAAAAAAGTTCGCTTGGAAAAACCAAGCGCAAATTTGTATTTAGCAATTGCGGAATTCCTTTAAGTCAAGCCCTACGCTGGAAATGTATGTCCGGGGTGCTAGCGGGAGATGATCGCTAGTGTGTCGAACTGGCTCAGCCCTGCAGAGACCCACTTTAGAGGCGCCACCAGTTGGAGACCCATGAAGGGTCCTATGTAAAAACCGGAGTCTCTGAGACATAACGGAGACTATCAACTCACCCGAGCCATCGCTTGCCCGCCCCGGGCTGGCCAGCAGGAAGCCACCTGCAATCAGAGACACAGAGGGGTTCAGGAGCGGTCCCACAGCCGAGCAGTGCAGCTGGGCGCAGGGCGCGCCCGGCCGGGGGGTTCGGAGCTGAGCACCGCGCCCTGTCCGGGCTGACAGGGGCACGCGGAGCTGCTCCCCACCTACCTAGCAGCATCAGCACGGGAGACATGGCGGCCGCGCAGGCTGGCACCTGGGGAGAGGGAAGAGAACTTCAGCGCAGCGCTCGGCAGCGGCAGGGTTAGCTGGCGCCGCCCCCTCCCCCAGTGTGTGCTTAGCTGGAGTTAGGGGCGCCGGTGGCCAAGCCTCGGGGTGTCTCCGGCACCGGGCTGGCAGGTGGAGTGTGGGCACCTGCGCCGGGCTCGCGCGGGGAGGGCGGGCTCTCCTGCGCCCAAGCACGGGCTGCTTGGCTCCGCGCGGACCCCGGCCGGGGACCAGCCCGGGGAGCTCCTGGAGGGGGGCAGGGGAGCCGGGGGAAGAGAGACAACCCACCCTCTGGAGCTGCCGCACACGGCCTGGCTCGCGGCGCTGCTGGTGCCTGTGACAGCCCCGCGCGCGCTTTAAACCCTTCCGCGAGCGCATGAGCACTAGGCAGGCCCCGCTGCCTGGGTGGCCTGGGTGGGCGACCCGGCGGGGAGGGAGCGAGCGCCAGGCTGGCGGCCTCACCGGTAAATTGCCTGAGGGTAGCAGCAGGCAAGTGCGCGGGGCGCCTGCAGGGCCTCTTCTCCCGGACCTGCAAGCCGATCGGAACGGATTCTCAGGCACCCGTGTAAACCTGGCCGCCTTTGGAGTGACTCCGGAGTCACCTGGACAAGTGAGGCCGGGGAGCTCTACTCTGCCCCCAGAGGGTCGATGGACACACGGGCAAACAGCCCCGCCGCCCATCCGGGCCAAACCTTGGGCGATCCTGTACAAGTTCATAGTGCAGCAAAGAGTCCTGTGGCACCTTATAGACTGACAGACGTATTGGAGCACGAGCTTTCCTGGGTGAATACCCATTTCCTTGGATGCAGCATGGGAGGAAGTGGGTATTCAGCCACGAAAGCTCATGCTCCAATACTTCTGTTAATCTATAAGGTGCCACAGGACTCTTTGCTGCTTTTACAGATCCAGACTAACAGGGCTACCCTTCTGATACTTAAGTTCATAGACAGTCCCATTACCATCTGGTGGGATAGCACTGTGAGCTGCATCTTGTGCAAGGACAGCTCACTGATAGGCAGGAGGGAGCTCAGCTCCTTTCTCTCGCCTTCCCTTCTCTCCCATTAATGGAAGGGATGGAAATTTTCCTTTGAGAACAGGAGTCTCCAAGACAAAGCTGTTGGGTTCCTCAGCTGCTCAGCTGACTCCCATCGTGTAGTTTTTCTATTGCCATGTGTCCACTTGGGTGTGACTCTGGCTCTGTGGAGTCACCGTTCTCCCATCAGCAGCGTTTCACTCACACCTGACACTTAGCAATATGCAGTCCACAGCCTGTTGGGCATTTTCTGTACATCTCTTCCCTTCCTGGACAAAATCGTGGCAGAACAGGCTTAAAGTGTTTGAACTGATTCTTGTGGTCAGACCAGGTTCAAAGCTCTGCAGATGTCAAATTCTTTAATGTCTGTGAGTGAGTTTGAAACACACACACACACACGCACACGTCTACTGACCCTTTTCAGTTTGTTACATAGGGTACGTCTACACTGCACGATTATTTCGAATTAGCTTAAACCGATATTACAAAACAGATCTAATAAAATCGGTTTAGCGCGTCCACAGTGGGATCCCGATAATCGATTGTTTGCGTCCATGTCCAAGCACCATCGATTTCAGGAGCGGTGCACTGTGGTAGCTGGTCCTCAGCTATCCCATAGTTCCCTTCCGTGTTTGAGAGCAGTGCCTGAATGGGGAGAAAACACTGCCCCGGGTGGTGCTGGTACAGCTACACCCCTCCCTTGTGAAGGCAGCAGACAACCCCTTTTGCGCCTTTTTCGCGGGAGTGCATGAGCAAACGCCATAGCACAGCAATTCTTTCCCTTTTTTTTCACGTTGGGTGGGGAAATAAACTGAGGAGCTGTCCCTGAAACCACGCGGGACACTGGTTTGAACCTCAGACATTGGAGACAGCTCCAGCCAAGAATGCAAAATAATTGTCAGAGACTGCTGTGGACTGTGATAGCTGGAGTCTCAGTACCCCCTCCCTCCCTCATGAGCTATCCATGTTGAGTCTCTGGCTTCCCGTTACGCGTTGTCACACAGCGCTGTGTATCCTGGAGTTTTATTCAAACGCCTTTGGCGGTTCGTGTTCTTACGGAGCTGGATACAACAGATTGTTCTCCCCATACAGCGATCAGACCTAGTAGTCTCCGTACGGTTCTATGCTGAAGCTCTTTTTCGATTTCAAACTGCATCGCCAGCCGTGGCTTGATCAGAGCTCCAGCTGGGCAAGCAGGAAATGTAATTCAAAAGTTCACGGGGCTTTTCCTGTACCTGCCCGCTGCATCCGAGTCAGATGCTGTCCAGGCGGTCAGTGCTGGCACTTCTGGGATCGCCTCCGGAGGCCAATAAGTCGATTTCCGCCCACATGAACCCTATCCGAGTTATCACTATCGAATTTAGCGCTACTTCCTCTATTTAGGAGGGAGTTCCGAAATCAGATTAGAGCGTATTAACTCGATATTAATGACGACGTCGTGTGAACGGATACAGCGTTAAATCGGTATATCGGCCATTAAACCGATTTAAAGTCGCAGTGTAGACCTGGCCATACACACGAGTTTACTGACCTCTTTCAGTTTGTTACACTGTAGCGATACCTTTGCCCTCTGCAACAGCCTCTCAAGCCTCTCTGCCTGTAAGATTTTTTAAAGGTTTAGGGGAGCTATTGTTCCCTTTCTTTACACATTATGTTATCTGCAAAAACAAGGAGGAGTCCTTGTGGCATCGTAGAGACTAACAAATTTATTTGGGCATAAACTTTCATGGGCTGAAACCCACTTCGTCCTCAGGAAAGCTTATGCTCAAATAAATTTTTTAGTCTCAAAGGTGCCACAAGGACTCCTCGTTGTTTTTGCTGATACAGCCTAACACAGCTACCACTTTGAAACTTGTCATTATCTTATCTGGTGGTTATGATGTTCCAGGTGCATCTTTTGTAACATAACGTTTTAAGCAAATGTCAGTTGGCTGGGCTGTCGGTTACCTCGTCACGACATTTTGTTCTGAATAGGAGATATTTTATGTGGATAAAAAGAAATGATGGGGGCTCTTTGTCTTTCCCTAGGAAAATTGCACATTTTATCCTAGCTCTTTGTACAATCATTGGCCCAAACTGCAAACCCTGTATATAACGGAAATCATTTCAAGCCAGGGAGTGCAGCAGCACCCCTAGTTCCAGCACCTACGTGTACAATCGCAGGGTGGAGGGTGGAGCCTGGAGGAAAAGGAACTGCTGCAGCTGGTCTCCTTGAATCCACAAGGCAAAAGTCCGGCCAGGTCTGCGATGGAGTGACACCAGCCCGGTTGTAAGTGGCTTATTTGCATATTCGGAAGAGAGGGGAGAGACCTATCCTCTCTCTGGACCCGCGCCCACAATGCCTCAAGACACCTAGGTAAGAGGATCGGCTGCTGCTGGAAGTGGTGCGAGGAATGCCGGGAGCTGGGAATACTGGTGCCACGCATAAAGACCCTGGACCACACCATTGTCACCCCGACCGCCAGAGCCATGCTAGAAAGGTCCCTGAAAGACGCCATACGCTACCACTACGCCGAGAACCTCAAGCAGAAGCCGGACCAGGGCAAAGTGTTCGAGGTGTCCAGTAAGTGGGACGCCAGTAACCACTTCCTCCCCGGGGCAGCTTCACCAGGTTCACCGACTGGCGGTTCATCCACAGGGCCCGACTCAACTGCGTTCCCCTCAACGGAGCCATCCGCCACAGCAGCCGGGACAAGCGCTGCAGGAAGTGCGGCTACGTGAACGAGACCCTGCCGCACGTCCTGTGTGGATGCAAGCAGCACTCCAGAGCCTGGCAGCACCGCCACAACGCCATCCAGAACTGACTAATGAAAGCCATCCCACCGTCCCTGGGTGAGATCACTGTCAACTCCGCCATCCCCGGGACAGACAGCCGACTGCAACCCGACATCGTCATGACGGACGCAGAAAAGAAGAAGATCCTCCTGGTAGACATCACAGTGTCTTTCGAAAACCGGTTCACTGCCCTCCAGGAGGCCCGAGCATGGAAGGAGTCGAAGTATGCCCCACTGGCTGAGACCCTGAGAGCCCAGGGCTATGAAGTCCAGGTACACGCCCTGATCGTGGGAGCCCTGGGCTCATGGGACCCCCTGCAATGAGCCGGTTCTGAGAGCATGTGGGTTTGGTCGACGCTACGCCTGGCTCATGAGACAGCTCATGGTGTCCGACGCCATCAGGTGGTCCAGAGACATTTATATCGAACACATCACCGGACACCGCCAATACCACACTGAGTAATTGAGACAGCCAACCAGGGAAATAACCCACTTCCTTCCCTGAGCGACCAAGGGACGCACCCCACCCATGTATCTATCTGCTCCACCGATACTGACTTGGACTCCTTATTCATTCCATGGGTGGCGAACAAGAGCCTACATATTCACTGACACTTTAAAAACTTTTGCACCCCAATCTGGGTCTATGCCGGTTATGCGAAATGTATGTACTTTTTCCAACCTTGCAAACTATATCTGTAACCCCCCATAACTGAAGCCTGACCTCAGATGTAAAGTACCTTCCCTCTCAACCTGTGTATATTTCATTTCAAACATTTATTTTAATAAAATTTTTGAATCTGGCACAGGCGTCTACTCATGCCGACAAATCCCGTATACCAATTAATTTGAACCTAATTAGACTGAGTGGTCTCTAAAATTGCTATTTGCGTTTAGATTTGTTGAAAATCTAATCCGATTTTGGTTTAAATCATTGGTATACAGCTAGTTACTTCATCGCCACCGATGAACAGCTATGGTGAATCGAAGCACGGTTTTCCCCCAACCCCTCTTCAAAATGTGTACAAAAACATAGCTTTTCTTTGTAATCTGTTTTGCATTTGTTCTGAACTGAGTGTTCTGTGTGAAATGCTGATGATGCAGGACAGTTGGGCACCACAGATACTATCACTGTTTGGGATGATCATATTACTTATATATGGAGGAGTGAATACTAGCCTGTAAGCATATTTTCAGGGGTATTTGTAGGACTTTTTTTTAAAAAATGACTTCAACCACATTCCTGCTCCTTTAGCGGTTGCTGTCTATAAACACACATGTGGTTGCCTGTTATTAGTGCAATTGTTCCTGGAAAGGGAAATTTAAAATTGCACATGTGCGTACTCACAGAAATTAAAATAGTAATTGGCTTTCCATGAGCGTTTGTAGCAGCAAATTGATTGTAAGTGATATTACACTTATCCAGTCAGTGAACAGAAATGGCAGCATGGTTTTTTTTGTGACAAATCTAATCAACACATATCGAATTTTGGAGTCTGAATAATAAATTGCAAAATAATTGAGTTTTGTGAAATACATCAAATAATTCTGAGAAAATGACAATCTGTTCACTGACATTTTGCAAATAGGAAAAAAAAGGAAAATGTTATCAAATAAATGACTTTCTGCAAGGCATCAGATAAATGATTCATCATTAATTATTTGTTCAACTCTGCTGTCAGTTGTTAAATTGGAATTGTGTGTACTGAGTGCCAAAACATGGGGCTGTCTCTGCCATCTGCTCTGATCACTCCAGAAACATATTTCTGCGTTTCCAAGATTGCAGTCCGGAATCAGATGGGGGTGGGAGGAAGAGGCGGTACACTACAAAGTTCCACCCACAAAATAAGCTCCTCCTATGTGAGTCACCAAAATTAGATACTGCTGACTAGGCTGCGAAGATGTTCAAAATGTGATCATGTGTTCACTCTGAGGTCTACTGGGATCCTTGATCTTGGCTTCTGTAGATGGAGTTTCACTATGTCTATAGGCTTTTCTAGGCTCCTTCAGCTTGGGTTTTTCTTAATAGGGAGGAGGGAATGGGTGGTATCTCCCAAATTTGTCCATTGAGATGACCCTCTCAGTAAATTCTGCAGATCTGTGATCCTCCCTCTCTGTTCCCACATAAGAAATGAAATATTTAACAATGTTGACATTTACACTGTGGTCATCATGGGCCTTTGAGTTAAGTCCTGATTGAGATGATTTAGTCAGTTCACATCTCTCTGAGCGATTATTCCAGACTTTCTGCAGATTCAGATAGATACCTGTTCCTTGGTTACACTCATGTAAGTAGGTCAACATACAGCCACTGCAGTAATTAAAGCATGTCCACGCTATGCTCCTTCTGTTGTGCATCCTCACCAGGAGGGCTTCCATCAACTTAACTGTCTGGGGCATTGTGGGACACTGACAGATAGAGCTCCCCCTCACTCTGGGGCTGACAGCTGCAGCCCCTCATCCCACCCCGGGGCTGACAGCATCTGCTCATAAAATATATCCAATTCACTGTCACCCGGTGCATTTGTTGGTGGATATAGTTGGATTATTGTACACTTGACGCATCTTGTTTGCAGCCTGGCTGATGTTATTCTGTTGTTTACTGGCTCCCAAGCCAGTAGGGTCTTGCTATAAGGTTACTCAAAATAATTCCTAAATCTCTTTCATGTGTTCCTCCTCCTGAATATCAGATTATAGCACCATCAGACACTATCTTGCCACACCTTGACCATATTGTTTCACTCATGCCAAGTATGTTCAGATGGTATTTTTTCATTTCTTGTGAGCCTGTGCCAGTTTTTCCATATTATACAAAGTATATACGTTCCATGTGCCTACTCTTGTACAGATCTGAATATGATGTCTTCAGATCTCAGCTTCCTTTTGACTTTCACTGGGCTCTGTCATACTTGGGTTTTGAGCTCCATCTGCCCCTTCTGTCCTTAAGTTTTGATTTAACTAAACTGTTTCTATTGCACTGAGGGTTTTACCTGAGTGGGGCGCAAACCCAACTGCAGAAGCATCCTCTTTTATCTGAGCTTTATCCAGGACTGGCTCTAACTTTTTTGCCACCCCACGCAAAAAAAATTTTTGGCTGCCCCCCATCCCAGCCCTGGGCTCCTCCCCATACCCCCCTGCTGCCCCAGCCCTGGGCTCTTCCCCCCACATAGCCCTTGCTGCCCCAGTGCTGGGCTTCCCCCTTTGCCCCCCCACCAGTGACCTCTCCCCACACTGCTGCCGCCCCAGCCCTGGGCTCCCTCCTTTCCCCCCACCAGTGCCCCATATACATACCTCCTGCCGCCCCAGTCCTGGGCTCTCCTTCCCCCACACCTGCACCCTCCTTCTGCCGCAGCCCTGGGCCACTGGTAACTCGCTCCCAGGGTGGGTCATTCAGCAAGAATATTGGATGTGCACAAAACACAGTCAGGATTGGTTCCCATATGGTTACAGAGCTGCAATAAAGTGGAACAATTTTCAGCTTGTGTGATTGGAGGATATCTGGATGCATATTATAAGACTGTTCTCCATAAATGAGAAAAAGTTGAGGTGCCTTTATTATTCTTTTGTTCCACTCTTTCTTTCTATGGGGAATTTGCCAATGCAATATCACTGTCTTCCTTTTAAACAAACAAGCAAACAAACAAAAAGGCAATGGCTGTTGAAAATAGCAATTCCAGTCCTAATAACCACTGGGAAGCATTTCTTGCTCAATTTTATCCTACTTTTATCCTCAGGCCTGGCCTCCCTCAGCACAGCCTATCCCAGTTCCCCTGCAGCCAGGTGGGCTCTGCCTGCTACCCCTCTCCAGCCCAGAGCCCCCCTGCTTCCCAGCTTGGCCTCCGATATCCCCAGCCCCAAGCCCCGCCTCTGTCCATTGTCTTCTCTCCAGGTAAACAGGGTTGTAAACAGGAAGGCCTGGCTCTCCTCTCTTCTCAGCCCTCCTCTGGCCCTCTTTGGCTGGAACTGGCTGGTCAGGTCACCGGGGTCCTCTCTTTGCAGCCCATTGTCCTCCCATGGGCCAGAACCAGCTGTGACTCCTGAGCTGGGTCTCTGGGTCACTGATCGCTGGGGTCTCCATCCTCCAGGCCATCGGCTGGGGTCCCAAGTTCCCTCTCCAGTCCTTTGTAATAACAAACTCCCTCTCCCCTCACCTCATTAAACCAGTAACACCCAGGGACACTGAGTCCCCCTCCATCTGCATCAACCCACTGGAAAACAAAGAAAACTCAAGAAAACTCTCCACTTCATCACAATGGTCAATGCTGACCTTTAAATGTCATCTTTAGTCTTTAGCTTTAACACATGTTTCATGGAGTCCAGACCTTTCAGAGCCAGGAGGCTGGAAGGCTCCAGCAGCTGCATGAGTTGTGTTCATACCTGTGAGATGGGGCCAAAAAGACTGAGCACCAGCAAGAAGAGTGCTGTGCCATCACCCCATGTTGGATCCCCAAAGAGAGGCACCTAAAGAGAGGCTATATGGACTCCCAGTGGGGCCATGATGCCCCAGCAGGGATTAGTCATTTGGTGGGTCCTCTGAGTGCACTGGCAACCTGCAATGGAGCCCTAGTGCGAAAAGCCACTGAATTTAGCAAAGCAAAGACTGACTGCACGTTTGTCTGTGTGTTTAATACAATCTCAGCCTTTCTTCCTCATAAAGCATGTCTCTTCCTGTCCTTTCTGAAACGGTGGCACCAATGTGAGCCTGTCTTTAGAAACTCTCTTCTAATGTTACCTAAGCAGAACTTGGAAGCTCCTGACTGCCTATTGGTTGTGCATGAAGATTGTACGACTCATTCACTTGTGTGTTCTCTCACAATATTTAGAATAAGATGATGCACACAATTTGTCACCAGGCAGCCTAATTTGCTAATTCATATGAATTCATGCTGGTTGCTTTAATGTCTTGTTTGCAAAGCATTCATGCTGTTTTGCGCTTGAATTATTTTGGCATGTTAGTAAAATTCTAAACATAAACATGGCTACCCAGAGAAAAATGAAAATATTGATTCAGAAAATATCTTGCACAGTACAACTGTTTGTAAAAACATTACTGCATATTGTCACATGATCCAATCTTCTATGTATTCTTCAGCATTTTAATTTTATTAACCAAAGCTGGCCATCAAATGCCTACAATTCATTCTGGGTTGTATATCAATAAGAAAGTATTTTGTACTATGTTGCAAGAGCCATCTGAGTATCAGCTATTAATTAGCAAAACTAGCAGCAGGATGATACTAATACAAATATATATATCCTCCTATTAAAGAGACTTATAGGAGACACTGGATATGTCTATGCCCACCCTGCAGATCCCAGAGCCCAGAGTCCAGTTCGAGCCTGACGTCTACAATTCAATTAAACAGCCTCTTAGCCCAAACCCTGTAAACCCAAGTCAGGTGGCACAGGCCAGCCACAGGTTTTTAATTGTAGTGTAGACCTACTCACTATGTCCCAGCGAATAGGACAGTGGTGTTGGAATGAAGAAAGCTGGGTTTTAGTCCAATCTCTTCTTCTGGTGACTCAGTGGCTTTGGGAAGTTATTTAACTTTGCTGAGTCTCAGTTTCCCCAAATAGTGATATTTATTTTCCTTGTAGAGCTGCAGATGAAAAGAGCTAAATATTATTATTGTATTAAGACACAATCATGTATTTTGCTGTAATAACAAGGACAAATATGCAGAGAAAGGACAGATTAATAGAAAATAGACTAATCACATTCATGTAAGTGATTTTACAATGACAAAATGAAAAATATAAAGATTTTCAAAAGTGAGTCTCATTTTTTAGATGCCCAGCTGGAAAAACCTTAAAGAGTCCTGATTTACAGAGAATTAGTGCTTAATACTTTTTGAAAATCAATCCCTTTAAGGCATTTTCAGGTGATCCTCCAAAAACCTGAGGCACACCACATCACTGGTCACTTTTGACCATCTTAGTCATGGTTTATAATGAGCAACATTATATTTTTTAGAAAATATATAGATTTTATAATAAAAATAACACTGTAGTTTTGCAACCATTTGGAAAACATTTTTCATGCAAATGTAGAGGGCTGGTAAATAATTAGAAAAGACAAGGCCAGTACAATTCCTGCTGCAACACACTCGCTTCTCTGTTTCATTTTGGATGGGACTCGTGCTGTAAGAAAGGGTGAACTGCCAGCCTGTGGAAGTTATTTTTTATTCATTGGTGCTGGGATACCAGTATTTTGGAGCACAGTTGTGCTTTGTGAAATAAATCATGATTTCCAACCATTTAAAATTCTTTTCCGGCACTGCCATCTCTTCAATCAATTTTCAAGTAGTGCCTCTTGTTTTAAGAGCTTGGAAAAATCTTAGGTAAGCGTGTAGCTTCAGGTGAGTAATATACAATATTCCCCATTCCTATAAACATTGTGGTAGGCTGTTTTGAATGGAAAGTGTCCTGGCGGAGCCTGCCTCCAATCCTATTGATGTTCTTGAACATACAGCCTCTGCTATTTCTGGCTCTGCTACTGATGAACATGTTGTTCCTTCCACTTCCTCTGCTAATGGTCATCTGCACATTTTGAGGATAATGCTGGGGACCCCACCCCCATCCACCCACGCATGCATATTCTGGCACAAGTTATAAAAGGACAGACAGAATCATGGACATTTAGGCCTGGTCTACATTACGCGTTTAAACCAAATTTAGCAGTGTTAAACCAAATTAACCCTGCACAATGAAGCCCTTTATATTGATATAAAGGACTCTTTAAACCGATTTCTGTACTCCTCTCCGATGAGCGAAGTAGCGCTGAAATCGGTATTGCCATGTTGGATTAGGGTTAGTGTGGCCGCAATTCGACGGTATTGGCCTTCGGGTGGTATCCCACAGTGCACCATTGTGACTGCTCTGGAAAGCAGTCTGAACTCAGATGCACTGGCTAGGTTGACAGGAAAAGCCCGGTGAACTTTTAAATTTAATTTCCTGTTTTCCCAGCGTGGCGCGCTGATCAGCACGGGTGGTGATACAGTCCCAAATCCAAAATGAGTTCCAGCATGTACCGTACGGGAGATACTGGATCTGATCGCTGTATGGGGAGACAAATCTGTTCTATCAGAGCTCCATTACAGAAGACGAAACGACAAAGCATTTGAAAAAATCTCCAGGCTATGATAGACAGAGGCCACAGCAGGGACTCAGCACAGTGCTGCGTGACAAGCGTAACGGAAAGCCAAAGAATCAAATGGACGCTCATGGAGGGAGGGATGAGGGACTGAGGACTAAAAAGATCATTTCTTGCCTTTTCATTCACTGTAGGTCACTGCATGCTGCTGGTAACGTGGTGCTGCGGCGCTGAACAGCAGCATCCTCTCCCTTCTTTCCTGATGCAGATGGTACAAAATGGTGGAAACCTCCTCATCATCCCTGAGTGCTCCTGGCCTGGCTCGGGAGGCGCCAGGGGCGCCTGGTGTAAATGGGAATACTCCTGGTATCTGGCAGATTGACAGAAGGTTGGTAACCAAATCCTCATCATAGCCCCATGCTGGAGCTTGCGCTCCATCAGCTCCCCCTTTCATATCTAAAGAAAAGATTCTGTACTCTCTGAATATCATACAGCGGGAGGCTGTGCTCCTCCACCACACCCTTTAATGTCCTGCCTGAGTATCATAGCGCTGAGGCTGCTCCTACATTTATCTCACTAAAAAAGTCAGTGTTTCTTATTCCTGCATTCCTTTTATTACTTCTCAACACAAATGGGGGACACTCCCACGGTAGCCAGGAGATTGGGGAAGGAATGCAATGGGTGGGGTGTTGCAGGGCACCCCTAGAATGGCATGCTATCTCATCATTCTGGGTCTCTAGGCTTCGATAGGAGCGGCTGTGCTCTATGGTTCTCTAGTACACTTGTCATTTAGGCGGATTACTCTATTTTCGACAGAAACTAAAGAAGGGAATTGACCCGGGAGTCATTCACATTTTGTCCCATGTCCCCAGCCGCCCTCAGCGAGGCTCAGCTAGGAGCACCTGACAGAGCAGATCGGTACAAAAGGATTGATAATCATCATCTGCCAATTTCCAAATGCAAATGCTGCAAAATGACTGATGATCATCATATCATCACCAATTTACATGGCAGACGGTGCAATAGGAGGGTATGCATCTCTGCTACCTTGCAAAGGCAATGATGCTGCTGTGT
Source organism: Chelonoidis abingdonii (assembly GCF_003597395.2). Lineage (NCBI taxonomy): Eukaryota > Metazoa > Chordata > Testudines > Testudinidae > Chelonoidis > Chelonoidis abingdonii. Next base: position 103,076,395 of record NC_133772.1, on the reverse strand, counting down.
AGCACTGCAGTACTGCCTCTGCGCAGCATCGCAGTACACATACGGTCAGTGACAAAAGGCAAACAGGCTCCATAACTGCCATGCTATGGCATGCTGCAGGGCAATCCAGGGAGAAAGGGCACTGAAATGATTGTCTGCCGTTGCATTCATGGAGAAAGGATTGAGTGACGGACATTTACAGCATCAGCTGCAACACTTGGTTTTTTGCACCATCTGACACTGGGATCTTCAACGCAGAATTCCAACGCAGGGAGACTGCGGGAACTATGGGATAGCTGCAGGATAACTACCCACAGTGCAACGCTTCAGAAATCGACGCTAGCCTCGGTACATGGATGCACACTGCCAAATTAATGTGCTTAGTGTGGCCGCATGCACTTGACTTTATACAATCTGTTTTAAAAAACCGGTTCCTGTAAAATCAGAATAATCTTTAGTTATGGAGTTATAGAGTGAGATTGTGGAGGGGAAATCCCGTATAGCAGGCACCAGATTAGAATTTGGATAGCTATCTTTTCTCTTTGTTCCTGAAAAAGAGAAATATGGGGCAACCAGAATAAGGGAAGATAACTAAGAAACAAGATGAAAAGATGGTTGACATGCTAAGATCCATAATGGCGCTTTAAGAAAGTAAATCGTAGTTAACACAATCATTGCTCAGGCCATCTGAGGCAAGGAGAAAGGTTTGAGATTACTACAGGCCTAGGTTTTCAAAAATGACTATTGACTTTGGGTGTCTCAATTTTTTTGATGCTCAACTTGAGACATCATGGGAGCTGCTGGAAGCAGAGCGGGCCGAGGGACGTACTGGCCTCTGCTTCCAGCAGTTCCCATTGGCCTGGAACAGTGAACTGCGGCCACTGGGAGCTGCGATTGGCTGAACCTGCGGATGTGGCAGGTACACAAACCGGCCCAGCCTGCCAGGGGTTTTCCCTGCACAAGTGGTGGAACAAGTTTGGGAACCACTGATGTAGAGTAGTGTAAGGATACTATTGCCAGTCTGTCTTTAGGAGACTCTGAGCTTACAGGAGAGGGGAGGTAATGGACTGGCTGCTATGTATACAAGTTTCTGACTGCTAGCTCCATTCCTATATCTTTGGGGAGGTTATGGCTCTGAATTAATAACCCCGCCCCCTTTTACACTACAGCTACAACCCACTAAGGGAAACTGGTTACAGTGTGGTTTCAGTGCTGATGGGTCCTAGCTGGGTCTCCATAACCAGCTCGAGTCTTGGGCCACACATTTATGAAGCCATTGCTAGGTCCATCTATGCTACAACATTTGTTTTCTCTGGGTCAGATACAGCTGTAAATGTGCCCCCTTATTCACTTCTCTTAATAATTTCAAAGCCACTCTCGGCTGTTGACTCTGCCATGTGTGTTTTTGATTAATAGTGTCAATAGAATTAATCTTTTCTATGTTAACTGCATTTTTTTTTGTTACTACTAGGTTTGGAAACCTTTACTTCCTTATCTGAGTTCCGGGGGGGGGGGGGGGGGGGGGGGGGTGGGAAGGAAAGGGGGAGTTTTTCCACAGAGAAATCCTTATGCTCCCCCACAACATTTGTTGCATCTTGTCTTATACTGCCCTTGTAAGTTCTTCGGGGAAGGGAATGTCTTCGTTCTGTATTTGTACAGTGCCTAGTACACATCATGGGGTCATGGTAAAGGTCTGGGGATCCTATATGCTACTGCAATCCATAGAATAATTAATAACAATAAATGGCTGTCTTAGCTTTTGGATATCACAGTGATCAACAACTTTAAACTTGGATGGGTAGATGTGTTAGTATATATTATTATGCTTCTGAACATGATATGAAGTCACTGGATATGACTTTCAGTTATAGTAAGGACAGCTCTGGCAGCATAAAGAGGTCTTAATACAGCGGAGGATTAGGTCCATAATGAAGCGACTACTCCAATTCCTGAGCAGGTGTAGTGAGGATGCTTCTACACATGGGAATTAGGCATCTAAAAGGAATAAAAGTTAGTAACAAACCTATACACAAGTTTTAGTGGCTGGCTGTCTAAAGGGTAATGGTTCATTATACATATATGCTGGGTGTTTAAGGTGAAAAATTAATCACTTAAAAATTGGGTGAGTGATATAAGGTTAATACATATATCCACCAAGTCCAGGTCTTCAATAACAATTCTTTTTTTAAAAAAATTAGAGATAAAAATGTTCCCTTCATTTGTAAAATAGAGGGTATTTCCACCCTTTCAGCCCCAGTTATCAATAGTGACACCTGACCTTGCACACTGATCAGTTAAAGTGTGTTAGTCCTCTGATGGACAGCCCATTAAGAGGTTTCTAGGATTCTTACACACTGTCCCATACACTGGAGATTTGGACACATTTGAAAATATGGGCATCAATACAGAAGAAAATTGCATTGGTCAACTTGATGACAATGCTTCAAATGTGAGTGGTGTGGCAAATTGACGGTACTGTTATGCTGGGTCTTGCACTTTCTCTTCTTTGGGGAAGGTTCAGGGCGCCATTGCTTGCCTCTGAACCGGTATTTTAATTATCCCACTAGTATCCTTGAGGAGGGGAGTGGAGATGGAGGGACCTGGGCCCGCCCTCTTCTCCAGGTCCCAACCCAGGGGCCCTGAGGTTTGTGGT